>NC_056740.1:298540030-298840030 GCF_019279795.1 Protopterus annectens
CACACACACACACACACACACACACACACACAGCCACACACACACTTGGCAAGGATGGGAGTCGAACATACACCTAACTACCCTATCACACTACAGCATGACGCATTTACAGAATGCGCTACTGAGATTACTAAACACAGCAGTCCCAGAGGCATACTTCTAGGCATGTGTCATCATCCACAAAGGCAAAGACATTGGTAGGAAATATCTGTGGTGTGAGGCATCTTAAAGCATGGCTGAGTCCCCAGGTGGATGGGAGCATGCGCGCGCAGACACACACACACACACACACACACACACACACACACACACACACACACACACTTGGCAGGGCTGGGAGTTTAACATACACCTAACTACCCTATCACAGTACAGCATGACGCATTTACAGAACGCGCTACCGAGATTACTAAACAGAGCAGTCCCAGAGGCATACTTCTAGGTGCGTGTCATCATCCGCAAAGGCAAAGACATCGGTAGGAAATATCTGTGGTGTGAGGCGTCTAAAGGCATGACTGAGTCCCTAGGTGGACAAGAGCATGCACGCGCGCGCACACACACACACACACACACACACACACACACACACACACACACACACACACACTTGGCAGGGATGGGAGTCGAACATACACCTAACTACCCTATCACACTACAGCATGACGCATTTACAGAACACACTACCGAGATTACTAAACACAGCAGTCCCAGAGGCATTTTTCTAGGCGCGTGTCATCATCCGCAAAGGCAAGGATGCCGACCGGGATTCTATAGAGAGTGATCAGTCTGAAACCATACAGACATATTACTGTCCCACGGTAGATGTAGACAAACACACAGCAGTGGTGTGATCGAGCCAACGTAAGATTTACGTAGCACTACAACAACAAGACATAGACACGGGACGCGCCACAGACAGTACACCCTTCAAGATAGTCGACCAGTGTGTACTCGGTAGGCATCCATCGTGACATTGAAAATGGACATCTGTTGCCTGGATGACCATCATGGCTATACAGGATGTCAATGACCATGCCCATGCACAAAGGGACATCACCGAGACAAGGTGTCACTGGCCATGGCCACACGCTTAGTAATACACATCCAATCAGACTGTACTGTGTGTCCATCTACACAACAGCATACTGGGCATGCTCACACACTTAGCAGTTGCAAAGGGCCGTCTTGCATGCAGATGGAGTCTAAACACGGAAGGGCACAGTAAGGTATAACTGTCCACACACACAGGGTGGGCCATCCTGCATGCAGACGGAGTCTAAACACGGAAGGGCACAGTAAGGTATGACTGTCCCCATGCACAGGGCAGTCACACACATGCAGTGACCAGTACACACTCAGCTGCCATCACAGCTGTCACAGGTGCAGATCACAGATGTACACACCGCAGTCTACACTGTAGCCCTTGAGACATCACCATGTCATTGCTGCAGCAATACACAGCCATACATTACCACAACACTGTGTGACACATGACCAGTGGGCTGTACAGAGGTCTACAGCAACTGTGCAGAGTACACATGTACTGGCAGGGTTCCAACAGGTGTTATGCATTGCAATGATACCACTATACATGACCAGGTCACCTCAAGACATACCAGGGGCCCTGGGTCTTACACAGCTGTGACAGATGAGTGTTGCTGTGCACCAATGAACACACATGTTTGGATATGTCATACATCTGATTGTAGTGGATGTGTGCATGGACCACACACACCACACATATGTACATAGCTTAGCCTTTGCTGTCCCCTGTACAGAACAGTGGCCTAAGCAATCATACTCATGCAAATGGAAGGTGGGTCCATGTCTGTTGAATGCTCACAGTACAGGAGGTAGCAATGTTGACCGAGGACACATTCCACTGTAGTAGTCGCCCATGACACCCGTGATATCATACCACAGTCCATGTGTCATGTATGTCAACACACATGTTCACCAATAGCAATGCATACAAACATGGCTACAGGAGACACATGTAGGACCAACACACATGTACAATCTCTACTGTGCATACAGCAACTATGCATGTGCAGTGGCTAATGTCCGTAACACAGCTGCGCCTAACTACAACATGCAGTCGCAATGCAGCCCCATCATTGACACCTGTATATGGTGACATACAGACAGTACGGTTGGTTGTACATCACATATGGAGGGATGTGTGTACATAAAGTGGTGATCCACCTGTGTAGATGTATGTGTGCCAGGGATGGCTCACAGGTGTGTCACATGCCATCCTACCATGTCAGTACGCTATGTCACTGTTACTTGACGGTGATGACATAACACATACACAGCGGTCAGGTCTCACCAACTGTATGTCAAATGACACCTGTAACACTTACATGTGCATATAGCAACACAATTGCCAGACATAGCATTGGTACACATAATGCGGACAACAATACCGATGCATGTCTATCAAATGTCTCATCATATGGCAGGTGTATCATTCCCAGCACTGCCATGTGTGTCCGCTTGTGTGACCACATATGCCACATATGGTGGGGATTACGTCCCAGTTGTTACACATCCCTGTACACCGTTGTAGAGATCTGTACATACTGCAGCGTGGAAAGCATGACATCAGCAGGTGTGGTACATCACACACATTGGCTATCCATACACACATTTCTGGTCACCACAGTGTGTGTGTGTTAATGTATGTATGTATGGCTGTCTGGTGCTTGGTGTGAGGGTGTATGCTACCATACAGTGAAAACCGGATCACTAACCCCTCATGGTGACTAGCCCCTCATGGTGATGCATTCTACTACTCTGTTGATGCCATTGGTCCCAGCCGTACTGGCTACCTGTGCATGTTCTTTCTCTGTGCCACGTCGTGTGGGTGCAAAGTACTCCGAGGGTGATGACCACATAGGCAAGGGTCCACACCTCAACACTATGGGGTGTGCGTTATAGTGGTGTAGACCCCGTGAATGTGGCCATGTTCCTGTACTGTGACAGGGTATTACTGCTACACAGTGTGGCCTCATGCTATCAAGTGGCCTCTAATGTCATCATTAGCCAGACCGCTGTGTACAACCCCTGCACCATGTCAACATACCTGTAATGTTTCCTGGTATGTATGTCACATCTCTGTCCACCGTAGCCTGTTCAACTGACCACATGCTTCAGGTGCAGTATATGTGTGGACATCTGTGTCATGTTCGACTTTCCAACAGTCAGGTTGAGTGTACATTTAGCATGCTGATATTGTCATACATGCCTGTGAGTACTCCACAGTTACACATGGGGGACTGCAAACACTGCTACCTGTAGGCACATGCCAGTACACCATAGGAGGAAACCAGGGCATCATTACCAACATGCTGTTACTGTTGTAACTGAGACACATACTGTGAACATATCACAATTCATGCTGCACCTGGACTATATGGTATGACTGGTGCATGTCGACAGTACACCACTGATGTCACATACACATCTCTCAGTATTCACACACAACCAATGCAACATACACATCCCTCAATATGCATACACAAGTAATGTTAGATACACCTCTCACTATTCTGTTCACCCTGTGCATCAGACCATTTGAGCATATCCCTGCACCGATGGTGTGGATGACAGGGATGCAGCACAGGCTTCATCATATGCACAGGGTGATACTGTTTGCCAGGGGCATAGGCTGCACCAATGGATGACATCATGTATGTGGGTAAGGGCCGGTGATTTGATTGGACATGTCTGTTCATATGCATGTGGGTGTTGTGGAGCACTACAGTTGTGTTTGCTGTGTGCGTGTATGTGTGCACACAGTTCTGTCATTTGTGAGGCCTACACAAGGGTATTATCAACAGCTCCAGATTGTACAGACCAGGTTGTACAGCTCACTGTGACTGGCCATGGCCACTTGTCCTGTGCCTGCCAGGGGTTGCATGGGCACTACCAGGCAGAGGTACAGAATGGCTACTGTCTGACGACACATGACCACTGGAACCGTGTCCCCGCTGGGAAGGTCCAGGGCCATGTCCACGCGGCCTGCTGTATCCTGGTGTGGACAGAGCAGCAGCAGCTGCACTGCTACTGCTACCGGCACTATGGGAGCGGCCATGTGAGGTGGCATGGTCACGTTGACCTGCACTAGGTGGTGTAGCTGGCCTACATCCATGTGGCCTATGCCTCACCCCTACCAGATGTTCCAGCACAGACAGCTCACGCTCGTGGATTGCCATGCCACGGTCAAGGATTCTGACCATGTCACCCAATCGCCTGTCTAGAACTTCAGCAATCTGCTGTTGAGCACCTGCCAATGCCTGGATGTTGTTGTTTAGGGTACTGATAGCAGCCCTCTGCAGCCTCTGTCCTTTTCTGTTCTGCCGTTCGGCACGTGCCTGTGCCGCCATTACAGTCTGGAACATGCATCTGGTGATTCCAGCTGCTGTGCTATGTCCTGCAGGTGCATGTCTGCCAGAGGTCCTCCTACGAGCAGCACCAGCCACATGCCTGTGTGGCACATCTGCAGTCAGTACACTGCCACCATGGTGTGGAGACACACCTTCTGTAGCCACCACATGTTCCTGTTCAATGCTAACAGACGCTGACTGTCCTTCCTCTATGGCCACTCTTGATGTGGTATGTGTTGGCAGCTGAACTGTGTGTGGGAAAGAGGGGGACATAGCTGGGATGGCAACCTTTGGCACAGATTCAGCCCCTGACATCCCTGTCTGTACCTCATGCATATGTTCATCACTGCTAGCATCTGTGGGGACACTATCAGATGGACCGCAGGAGGGTAATGCACCTACATCACCTGTGAATGCAAAGAAAGACTCTAAATTACAATAGACACACACACACACACACACACACACACACACACACACACACACACACACACACACACACACACACACACACACACTGACACACCATGCATGTGATATGACAGATGGCATGCAACATGCTTGTGATACAGCTGACAGCATGCAGCTCAGACATCAATAGTGTTTGTAATAATACCCCCTGGAATGCACACTACAGCAGGCAGGTGTCATATCATTATCCATGCAATTCACACGATCATGGTAGTATTCATGCATCCCTGTGATACACCATGTGGACCAGAACAGGATAACAGTACACATAGCTGACGTGACCTTGACATGTAATCTGCTGATGTGTGCATTAACATGCATGCATGCCTGACACAATGGTGTCCTGACACATGTACAGTGTCGTACTGGGTATCACATTGTGGTGTTGTCCATATGCCCTACATATAGAATGCATGTTGAGCAAATGGGCATGGTAGGAGACTGTGAGCCATCTACATTGCTGTACAGTGTGAAGTACAGACACTGTGCCATTGCATGGCATCATGAGGCATCTATATTGCTAAACAGTGCATGATATGTACGCATTGCATATCCAGAACTGCATGCATATCCATGACATACCTGTGGATTGTGACCTACGATGCTGAGGTGTATACACACCTAACCATGCTGTGTCATGTGACAGGTCACTGGAGGACATACAGATGACACCCCTGCACGATGACTACAGAGTGTTAGCTGCCTGGAAACCATGTCCACACATAGCGGACCTGTCACATCACCATTTCACACATGACATTGATGCACCATGCACACAACGTGCACAGCTAACAGTGATGTCCTACGGCAGCAGGGGAAAAGTACAGTATCTGTGGCCTGGTGTCACTGTCAGTGGAATCTGTAAAGGTGACTACCATCATGCTATGACACAGACGTCATGTTCAACACATCTTATGAGGTACACGTCACTGACACCTCCACTAGCTGTGCACAGGCATTTAAGATGTGCAGCGTACCACATCACTTGTACAATCGGTCTAGTACAGCTGTAATTGGACCATGTGTGGACAAAGTGGGACAGGGTGTATCCACATCCCATCTACTGTGTGGCTAAGTGTATCTGGCCATCCCCCAAGGCCATGTGTGCACATGTGTTGGTCATGTATGTGATGGCCGTCTATCACACATGGCTGTGTTGTCCCATATGACATACACCCATAGATGTTGGCTATGTCATCATCCACAGGGCTATGCAGACAACAGGTGTATGTGTGGTATGTGGGGTATGGGTTATGGAAATTGTGACAATATTGCAACCAAAACGCTACATGTCTCAGACACGTCAGATGGAACATCACAATGTGTGAACCCATTGCAGGGGCAATGGTGACGCCTGTGGTCTGCCCATATCACTGCTCACTGTGCAGTACTGGTTTGTGTACCACACGTTTTGTTCCACTGTATAGTACATATCCCTCCAATGTAGAACACCTCCACCGCTGTATGCACAGCTGGATACACATATAGCAATGACAAATACTGTAGTTTCATGTCTGTGTGGTTTCCCCCTTTTTATGTGACTGGCAGGGTATTATCAACAGCTCCAGATTGTACAGACCAGGTTGTACAGCTCACTGTGACTGGCCATGGCCACTTGTCCTGTGCCTGCCAGGGTTGCATGGGCACTACCAGGCAGAGGTACAGAATGGCTACTGTCTGACACATGACCACTGGAACCGTGTCCCCGCTGGGAAGGTCCAGGGCCATGTCCACGCGGCCTGCTGTATCCTGGTGTGGACAGAGCAGCAGCAGCTGCACTGCTACTGCTACCGCACCATGGGAGCGGCCATGTGAGGTGGCATGGTCACGCTGACCTGCACTAGGTGGTGTAGCTGGCCTACATCCATGTGGCCTATGCCTCACCCCTACCAGATGTTCCAGCACAGACAGCTCACGCTAGGATTGCCATGCCACGGTCAAGGATTCTGACCATGTCACCCAATCGCCTGTCTAGAACTTCAGCAATCTGCTGTTGAGCACCTGCCAATGCCTGGATGTTGTTGTTTAGGGTACTGATAGCAGCCCTCTGCAGCCTCTGTCCTTTCTGTTCTGCCGTTCGGCACGTGCCTGTGCCGCCATTACAGTCTGGAACATGCATCTGGTGATTCCAGCTGCTGTGCTATGTCCTGCAGGTGCATGTCTGCCAGAGGTCCTCCCACGAAAGCAGCACCAGCCACATGCCTGTGTGGCACATCTGCAGTCAGTACACTGCCACCATGGTGTGGAGACACACCTTCTGTAGCCACCACATGTTCCTGTTCAATGCTAACAGACGCTGACTGTCCTTCCTCTATGGCCACTCTTGATGTGGTATGTGTTGGCAGCTGAACTGTGTGTGGGAAAGAGGGGGACATAGCTGGGATGGCAACCTTTGGCACAGATTCAGCCCCTGACATCCCTGTCTGTACCTCATGCATATGTTCATCACTGCTAGCATCTGTGGGGACACTATCAGATGGACCGCAGGAGGGTAATGCACCTACATCACCTGTGAATGCAAAGAAAGACTCTAAATTACAATAGACACACACACACACACACACACACACACACACACACACACACACACACACACACACACACACACACACACTGACACACCATGCATGTGATATGACAGATGGCATGCAACATGCTTGTGATACAGCTGACAGCATGCAGCTCAGACATCAATAGTGTTTGTAATAATACCCTGGAATGCACACTACAGCAGGCAGGTGTCATATCATTATCCATGCAATTCACACGATCATGGTAGTATTCATGCATCCCTGTGATACACCATGTGGACCAGAACAGGATAACAGTACACATAGCTGACGTGACCTTGACATGTAATCTGCTGACGTGTGCATTAACATGCATGCATGCCTGACACAATGGTGTCCTGACACATGTACAGTGTCGTACTGGGTATCACATTGTGGTGTTGTCCATATGCCCTACATATAGAATGCATGTTGAGCAAATGGGCATGGTAGGAGACTGTGAGCCATCTACATTGCTGTACAGTGTGAAGTACAGACACTGTGCCATTGCATGGCATCATGAGGCATCTATATTGCTAAACAGTGCATGATATGTACGCATTGCATATCCAGAACTGCATGCATATCCATGACATACCTGTGGATTGTGACCTACGATGCTGAGGTGTATACACACCTAACCATGCTGTGTCATGTGACAGGTCACTGGAGGACATACAGATGACACCCCTGCACGATGACTACAGAGTGTTAGCTGCCTGGAAACCATGTCCACACATAGCGGACCTGTCACATCACCATTTCACACATGACATTGATGCACCATGCACACAACGCACAGCTAACAGTGATGTCCTACGGCAGCAGGGGAAAAGTACAGTATCTGTGGCCTGGTGTCACTGTCAGTGGAATCTGTAAAGGTGACTACCATCATGCTATGACACAGACGTCATGTTCAACACATCTTATGAGGTACACGTCACTGACACCTCCACTAGCTGTGCACAGGCATTTAAGATGTGCAGCGTACCACATCACTTGTACAATCGGTCTAGTACAGCTGTAATTGGACCATGTGTGGACAAAGTGGGACAGGGTGTATCCACATCCCATCTACTGTGTGGCTAAGTGTATCTGGCCATCCCCCAAGGCCATGTGTGCACATGTGTTGGTCATGTATGTGATGGCCGTCATCACACATGGCTGTGTTGTCCCATATGACATACACCCATAGATGTTGGCTATGTCATCATCCACAGGGCTATGCAGACAACAGGTGTATGTGTGGTATGTGGGGTATGGGTTATGGAAATTGTGACAATATTGCAACCAAAACGCTACATGTCTCAGACATGTCAGATGGAACATCACAATGTGTGAACCCATTGCAGGGGCAATGGTGACGCCTGTGGTCTGCCCATATCACTGCTCACTGTGCAGTACTGGTTTGTGTACCACACGTTTTGTTCCACTGTATAGTACATATGCCTCCATTGTAGAACACCTCCACCGTTGTATGCACAGCTGGAAACACATGTAGCAATGACAAATACTGTAGTTTCATGTCTGTGTGTCATTTCATTTGTATATATTGCACATGGGTGGCCTGTGTGGATGATGGGTGATGCGACCTGTATATCCATGTATTAACTGGCCGCATGGCAAATAGATCTATGCTTTGACATGCCTGATACCGATGACAGTCTCACCTGCAATGGACTCTTGTATGTGCGGCACGCCAGAGGTACCTGTATGGGGTGACACAGCAGTGTGAACATTATCCATGACTGTATGACAGCCACAGGGTGCACAGTGCAAGTTAACACATTTGCCTGTACAATAGCATATAGTAAGCACATGTGTGCATACCATACCTCTCAACCTCTTAGAACAATAAATGTGGACAAAGCCGACTATGATGGGGGACATATAGGGACAACTGTGACATATTGCTCTTACAAACTTATAAATTTGCTAGACTAATAGGTTTGCATGCACATGGTTTTTACACGGAATGTGCAGTCGTAAACACAAATGTATGTCATCATTTAATGACTCCATTCCTCAGCTATTTGCCAGAAAGGGACGGATATTAAGGGGAACACACCAACAATATGAGGCAGACATCTGGACATCCTGCAAATACCTGTACAGTTCAGAGGTATGGTGCATACACAGGGTAGCATAAAGCATGTGTGTCCACATACCTTGCATATGTTGTTACATTACATGATGTACACTGACACATACATGTACGTGGGATATACTGGCCATATGTTCAGTACTGACTTACCAGGCAACTCCAGGCTCATTGGTTGGGAGACACCCACCTCCACGATGGCAGCTAGTGTTTGTGGGAGCTGTTCTGAGTGTGTCCCCAGACTGGCCAGTAGCTCCTCTGTGTGCGTGAGTGGAGACTGGGTTGGTGGCCCACCACTTGTTCCACCTTGTTCCCTGGTGATTGCAGTGGCATGCTGTTTTGCATGATGTATCAAGTCCGTGCAGTGTCTGCCCACCTGCTGGTAGGTGTGGTTGTGGCCATCCACTTCATTGACCCTCCTGCGAAGATCCTGCCACAGGTTGTCCCACTGCTGTGCGTGCTGTGGCACATGGTTAAATAACACCTCGTAGTCCTCATGGAGGTACGGGATTATGACATCATCCTCCTGTCGGCTGTATGCTGGTAGGCGTGTACGAGGCATTATCTGTAAGACATGATGAAGGTGACAGGTCACATTTACAGACATGTACAGTGATACTGCTGCACATACATTTCTAGTACATCTGCACAGTTATCTTTGCAAATCAACATGACACTAACACGACTGGCATGTATGTGTCACACACGTAACACCCATTATGCATTGGATATCATCCCCATATATGTGTGTTACCTCATTAGTGTTCCTACTGCATGTGACGTCTGTCTTCATGTGGGCATGTCTGTTTGCCTGCACTGGTGTTCTTACCTATCTGCACATGCCTGATGTATCCAGGGTAATGCTGTTGACCTTGATGCTGTGTATATGTCACATATCAACACAGACACAACCTTACTGGACTTGGGCAGTGATAATGCACCAAGTATGCATGGAAACCTGTACATGCATCTGTTTTGCCATAGACATCTACACTGCACTGTACAGCTGTTCAACATCCTGCCACGGATCGCATGTGTTGCACATGTGATAGACATGGGACAATGGCTAGTCGGACATCATTCGCAGGTAAGGTTATCAGCTATAGCATGTACGGGCTGGGTTTCCTAGCTGTATCCAACACCCATTACACCACCGCGAGGGGCATCAGTGGCACATTACTGATTCAGATAGTTGATACTACATCTACCATACGGCCATCACACCATGTATGACAAGGATGATATGTGCAGCTATGTGGACAGGGCTGCATGATATGGTGGGAGTATGTCACAGGTATGGCACAGGGATCTGTCCAGCATGTGGCCACCCTAGTCATAGAACGGTGGTTGTCCATGACGTATGTCTTTCAGATCAGGCTATGGACATGTAGCATTTCTAACAGCATAGTGTGGCATATGTCTGTATGCAAGGTGGATAGCATGCTGCATACTGGAGGTGAGTATTGTGGAGGCTGGTATCAGCCATCCACGCATGGGCCCTACCCCTGGAGGGTGATATGTGTTCCACTATTGGTCACACGGGTGCTGTGTATGCCTGTCCAATGATCTCTGTGCTCATGGATACCACCCTGTCATGTCATGGGTACCTCAGATGACTACCTAAAGGGCCAGGGAGACGTCTCCAGCTCAGGGAGGTGTACTGCACTACACCATCCCAAACACAGTGTCCATAATGTTGACCACAGCCTAGGTGTTACTTAATGGGTACAGGAGTATTCCCCTAGTGGTGTCATTGCTGATATCATCCACCAGAATGTGCACATATGTCACACGCCTCACACACACAGCCCATTCTGTATGTTGTTCACAACACTGTGACAACTATTGCCCATAGGTCATGGCCATTCACATCCTCACATACACAGATGGCTGACATTTGTCTGTGTGGTATGGGCTACAATGCGGGTGGGGTACAACACATTAACCCTGGTTTACTGTAGCTGACACCATGTGATATGCACATGTCACTGTAGCACCTTTAGTAGTTGTGAGTCTGTCAACAGGCCACTAGTAGAACACTCCTGTGACATACAAAGGCATTTGTAGTCAAACATCCGTACTGTCTTGTACATCGGTTCTGCTAACATCTACATTGATAATGGTTCATGGACTTGCAGACCATACATGGCAGTGTTCTGATGTGGTGCCACCAATCATGACTGTCATCAACACTTGTGGGTTGATATTATCCAACACCCTATCTGTAATGTATGGGCATGCTCGGCACTTGTTCAGAGCTTCTTGGCACATTATGAGCTACTGCTTAGTTTAGCACCCATTTCACACCAGTCCTTACAGGTACACTGTCTGTCCATACATTTCCAGCTTGCTTACAGTACAACAGCTGTCGTACACACATCACTCACATACCTCGTGAGACATGGTGGTTTATACGGTGTGTCCACCTGGCACATACCACTTATATACAGGCATGTCCAGCTGGCACGTACCAGTGCTATTGCCTGTCACTATGATGACTATGTTGTACATGTGGCAATAGAGCTATTCTCATGTACACAGTCAATGCACACCTCCCAACATACAACAGTACAGCCTGTGGGGGATGCACATATGCAGCCCAGCTGGGGGTTATACTGTCACCAACCCTGACTGCACCTGACAGTCATATGGGGATGTGCAACATTGGCAACACACCCCACTCATCACATAGTCCCACATGATCCCCACCACAGGCCACACATACGGAGACACCTTGTACAGTACCCCTCCATACTCTGTGTGGGCACCAACAGCAGCCCACATTGCCAAACACAACCACACCAACCTATAGCCCCCAGACACATGTGCCCATCACATACAGCCAATAGGGTGTCATAACATACACAACACACCTGTTATGGGTGACTGTCAGCGGTCACACTGCTGTTCCACTCAGCAGGCTACACAAGGCGATAGTCACTTACATCCTGCTGTCAAGTAACTGGTTCTCCAACATAACCTATGCACACATGCCACAACTCAGCAGGTACGATGTGACTCATTTTCCATGTTTGTGTGACTGAAGTTGTATCTCAGGGTACAGACTACGTGTGCAGGGACATGCAATAACCCACCAGTGTTGTAGCTCTGATGGTGTGGTCCGAGCCCTGGGGAGCATTTTGTGGTCATCCGGACCTGTTACCACTGTACTACGAGTGACTGTGTCACTCCCAACAGTTGTCCATGCTTCTGCTGTCATTGCACAGGCATCTGGTATACGTCCACTTTGACAGACCTAGTTAAACAACATGATGCTGTGGCACAGTTGACCTGCACCTGTCAGCCCTGGGAGTATGGATCACATGTTGGATTCTTGCTGCTTTTATACTGCCTGTCTTGCACAGTGTCCATTAACCGTCACCACCAGAACGGGAACTGGCTAGCGAAACATGTGGTCATGTCACACAATGCTTGACATTATCCTCTGTGACGCATGCAGGCAAGGCACACCTGATACTGCACCACTTCAATATTTCTGCAGTGACTGGGACCTGCCTCTTGGCTCAAACCTGATACTGCACCACTTCAATATCTCTGCAGTGACTGGGACCTGCCTCTTGGCTCTGCAGAGCACACCTGCAATGACTGGTTATAGACAGACCGTACCTCTCAGGCACGTACCTGGACTGGCACACCCACGGTTGAGGTGTCCCCATATTCCACTATGTTGTACACACATCCCGGCTGGTTACTTAGCACAATGCATCACAGGTGCTCCACGTGCAAATAACTGTGTCCGGAACTGCTATGCACAGTATTACCAGCTGCGGATTCAACATACCCCACGGTTACCAGACCTCATTTCATGGTGTACTGGACAGTTGGGCTCATACTGCTGTTACTGATGTGAGACTGACAGTAACCCACACTTAACTGTGATAGCCGCACATGTACCAACATATTAGGCATATGCTGTCCATGAGTCATAACCTCCGCTCGGCTGGTTCGACCCATACACACCACCTCCAAGACCAACAGTATCCTTGACATGGACACTACCAACATGTGACTGCTGTTCCACACCTGGGGTTATCCCCTCATTGGTGGAATCTGAACATATGCTACTCACCCTTGTTAGCCACATACCGGCACCACACACTTCATGGCATACACAGTGGATGAGTACTACAACACCTACTACAGATGTCGTATGACAGTGGTAGTTGACGTCATGACACACATGCAGGTGGACAATGCACATGCAAATGCTGAGACATACCCCAGTGCACTTCATTAGCATGTACACGACAATATGGATCATGCTATTCCACACAGAGCCATGATGGTACACACCAGATAACAGATGACACTCTGGGGGTGCGGTTCCATGGACATACTTTATAACAACAGGTGGGGGCTGTTGCACAGTGGTGTACATTCCCATGGGTGGTGTAACTCACTGGTCAGCCTCGGTAGGGCCACGGGATCCCTCATCACATACTCCATAACTAGCTACGTACACATTACTGTGACACATTCCGAGATGTACCACAAGGCATTATGGTGGTATGTCAGTAGTCGTATGCAATACCCACATCTGCTCACACATACAACTGTCACTCTGGAACATGACAGTAACAGGTGATGTTGGCAACATGCTGTCTGATGGCTTCAATGCTAACATTACACCCTCTCACTCCCTATGGGGCCACATTCCTTGCAGGAACATTGCGGTGTACCTGGGGTCACACCTACACAGTACTGACCTGCACTCTATATGTCCTAGGACACTGGTCACTTGTCACCCTACAAAATCCCAGGCTGTGATGTCCACAGACCTCTGAACGACATGTCTCCCCACTGGTACACCATATTCAGTAATAGCCTTGTACCAGACATTGTGGCCCCTGACTGGCACACAGCGACAGTTACACTCCACACAGGTGGTGCCACAATGCACAATTAGGACTATTGCCCTACACACCTCACTGGACTGTTCTGCATGGCTATAGGGCACATCATCATGGACATAATTCGCTGAGTGTTTGTTGTGCTCCGGTCCTTTGATGCCAGCTGGGTTGGTCTTGTTAGGGCCACAGCATGCCTCCTACACCTGTGGAACACCTTTCATACAGTTGCCAGAGTAGTTGATGATGACACGGGGGTCCACACAGCCTATATTGTCCTCACGCTGCCTTTCAGCACCATTCTCCATTCTGGTATTGACAACATACACATCCACCTGCACATCACAACATATGTCTCAGGATGTTATGCAAAGTGGCTAATGGATGGGACACACACACTGAAGGTGGCATACCATATCACATACTGCATTTGAGTTACACTTGGCATACCACAGTCCTCAGTCATGGGGCCCTCATGTTCGGTGTATGCTTCCCTGAGGTACAGGCTACCACTGAGGGGACTTCCCTGCCTAGCTTTACAGACCACTGCATGCCAAGCGCCGTTGTTGCTCCACCAGCTGATGCAGACCCCATCCATACGGGTGTCACTGTGATGGATACCGATATGAACATCATGGCCTCAACCTGCATGACACTTGGTATGAACATCACCTTTGCAGTACACCATTCACCCACTGGTTATCACATAAGTGTTAGTCCCCTACATACACGTCACATTGTACGTGTTTGTAAAACACATGTATGTCGCACACACTCTTGTGATTACCACATTGCCACTGTGGCGTGGATATCCTTCTACATGTCCACACATGTCTGTACTGGATGTGTAGCTGGTACATAGACACCCATTGTACCTCTGACTTATACACACATCCATGGGTACAACACCCCACTTAGGGTGTACCTTACACAACAGCTTTACATAACTCAACATTAAAACGCCATGACGTTTATTGAGCTATGACAGTTAAAGTTTGCGGCTTATGTACAGACACCACGTCTGAACACATTTGTGGACTACATACTCAGGGGTGACCTCTGCTGCAAAGACAGGGCCCATGTCTGCAAATATGTTAATGGATATACTCCGCATACGCGACATAAACAATAGCCACTATGAGTATGATGCTCATGGATACGTGCACACACGCGACAGTGTGTGGCATGTGTTTGGGGGTTGCATTCCCAGACCGGACACTCACCATGCTTTGGGACAAGATTCCTATGTACATCACGCATGGACAGTCAGTAGCAGTGTTCATGTGATACCTCGCTTGGTGGATGGTGGACACATGTATGCCAGGGATCACTGCAGTGGCTGTACTGTGCATGGTTGCAGGTTACACATGGCTCTTCTGTTCACAGGACACTACCCTAGAGAGGTGCCACTGGTGTGCACACTGTAGTTGTTGTTACACATAGACTTGCCAGACTGCATGGTACCCCACTATGAACCTGTGGAGCTATTACATGTCCTTTGCGCATGGTTACTGGAATAGCCCTTCCATTTAGATTAGCTGTCATGCTATTACAATGTCCCGTGACTACAGACCATATGTATCCTGTTATTGTACACGCCAATCATGTTCTTGTTTGTCTGTCACATCTCTTCTGCTATTCTAGTATGGGAGTAATGTTTGCGTCCTTTGCAAATGCACTGAGTGGATTACATTATTTATTTCATCATAACTGTTTATACATTAATTACATACTACTCACATCACTATACGATACCTTTGTTATGCATCATATGCCTGTTCTCCTGTGTAGCATATCTGACATATCAATCTACTGTACTATACATTACACATGTTTTACATGGTATCCCATAATTCAAAGCATACTTGCACAGAGGGACCACCTTAGACATGTCATTGATGTTATATTCCCATACACATGCGTACTGTTACAGTATATCCACATATACTATCCCCTGCTATGGCATGTACTTATTGGACATACCCTGCCACTGACGGTGGGTCATATGACATTGTTCTGTTTAAAGCTGTCATGTTGCATCCCTTGTGGTGTCTGTGCTGTTTACCTTGTGGCCCACTGCTGGACGCACAACTTCTACAAGCATTAGTACGATCAGCAAGACATCACTACATAAATACCATTCCCCACATTATGCATGATGGACACTTTTAATTACTGCAAACCAGGCTGTGCATACACTGACATAACTTAATACAGAACATACTATACATACAGTTAGTGTTCTACATACCTTTATATCGTTCTGGTATTTTGTCTCTATCTCGCTCTTCTGTATCACTCTTTAAATGTTTTATGGTATGAGCATACAGTTTGCATATCTGGTAAGTCATCCTTATATACGTCAATACCTGCAACATGTGGTTTACTGCCACCAATTGGTGTTCCAGTGTGACTAATTACGTGCACTTCAGCTGTGCAGCTACTCCATTCGCCAATTACGTGGCAACAGTGGGGTATAATTGAATTCACCACTTGGGCGTTGGCCATTTGCCCTGCCTTTGGGGAGACGGCCTGTATTGTGTTTTTTTGTGTGTAATTGCAACTGCTATGTGTAGAGCCAAGTGTATTTTGGAGTCATGTCCCCCATGGATTGTGTGTGACGGCTTGAGTATGTGGTTCTACCTGTGACTGTACCTGTCATCCCACCCGTCTGATAACAGACTATTGCAAACACCTGTAACATCGCCATTTGTTCCATTATACGATGGATACAATTCTGCATGGCGCCTTTAAATGTGTCTCTCACAAGGTATGTTAATGGTTCAGCAAATGTAATTGACTAACTAGATGTTTGTGTTGTGATTACGGTCTGTATTTCTATTGTTTCCAGTGTGGGGGATGTAGGCGGGTGTACGTAGCATATACGGTTTTGTGAGGCTTGCATTTCTACGTAGTCCATATATATGTGTGTGGGCCCCTTCCCTAATTACAGTGCTATCACTTAATAGACTTCTGTTACGGGAAATTACTTTGGGCCATTATTAAGTGGTTTCTATATGGTATGCAGGAGAGGTTGATACTTCCATACCTCCGGATGTACGGCGATATGTGGAGGGATATTTCTAAATAACCGCTATCCTGTGTATGTCTGTCCCAGATATTTGCAGTCATTGCAGTGGTGTTGGTGTCAGACCCTCTGTGACATGGCTTGCCACCTTTTCATATGGCCATAGTTGGACACTTGCGGGTCACACAGTGGTATTTACAGGCTGACATATGGCCACGGTCAGTACACAGGATAGCACATACTTTTATCCTCATTACATACCAATTGTTCTTGGACCTTAACTACTTATCAGTTTGCATGTAACATTTCCGTTTCTTACATACAGGCATGAGTATTTCCTGCAACTATTGCATAATATTTGGGACATACTAATGTCCTAAACTCTCGGACAGTTGCCCTTTGTAATGTTTCATGTCAGGACACACCTGCCCAGGGGGGGCTGTCCCTCCCAATGTGGGACAAGTGTTTACCACATGCCTATGGCTAGCTATACCCGCACCTACCATAATCATCTATCTCCGGGTTGCCACCTACAGACACATGATACGGGCACACATACACACACACTTTACAGTCACGCGGGAACACACATGGCACCCTCAACACACACATACACAGGCTACATCATTCGCAACTACAGTTGTACACGGTACCTACATGGACCGCACCGCCAGCAGCGGTGACTGCATGTCCTTACTATCGTCATATTGCTCGCGGTTCTACTGTTCCAGTACTGTGTTCTTTCTGTCTTTCAGCCCCCTGGTTACGCGTGTCGGTGTGTGACATGTTCCATAGTTGGCGGTATCCTATTTATCTGTGTTATAAAGTGTTTTGAATGTCGTTGACCTATCTATATATTTGCAGATGTCAGTGACCCCTTATATATTGACATATATCACACTATCGCCCTTTCTATCTGTATTATATATGTGTAGATATATATATATATATATATATATATATATATATATATATATATATATACATATCTCGGACAGGGGTGGTGACAGGCATGCTACGCCTTTCATTGTGTGTTTGTCAGTGTATACTGTGTTTCCTGGACTCTGCACGTTTGTGTCTGTACCTGTCACATTACACACCTGCCATAGGTTAAGATTACCTCCCGTCCCACTTTGCGAGGGACAGTCCCTCTTTGTGCAGTTGTGTCCTGCAAAATATTTGTGAACATAGCAAATGTCCTGCGGCTTTGGAACAAACATATTCCCTATAGTTTATGTAATAGTTGCATAAAACACTTATTCTGTATCTGACCCACCTACATGTTACAGGACACGGAACACGTACCTGCGACCATTACTAGAATAAGCTTTTTATCTATGCAAAACACTGACATTTTGGTTTTCATACTGGCCGGGTGTATGTGTCATCCTGCAGACATCTGGCGTATGTCCCACATTGGTCATTTGAACTGTGGCAACCCTACCATACGTACATCTTGCCTAGCAATAGTGTTGGGTGATTGTATACATGAATGCCTGTTCCACTCCTGGCAGTGGTCGTTTTACCCTTCAGAGCAGGCGCTATTTGTTCAAGGGTGACTAATGCTGGTTTCACCTGTTCTGTACATCATTGACCATGATCTGCACAGTGGTCGGTGAAGCATAGCCCTGTTTCGTGCATATCCGTATAGTCATATTTAAACATCGCTTACTAGCTGTGGGCAACGCTTATTCCCGCTAATGTGTGCTACACATATTCTGATGACCTGCATCCGGAATGCATTACCCACGCCATCGGGATTATGTTACATCCCTTGTGGGACATGGGACCAGGAACATGCACGACAGTCACTGCATGTACCACTTGGACATCTGGGGGTTGTACACGTATTATGTCATTTTGTATGTGAAGTACACTGCAGCAGTTACTCCACACTACACTCACATGGATAACTCCGTTAGTTTACAAACTGATGAGTCCAGTTAATGGTATGTCCATGTGATGTTTACTGGCTGTACTCCAGCATTGGGTATGTATATCACAATTAGCTACACCCGATAATGTGCTACACCTTCATACGACCGTGGATGCAGTATGCTGGGGTGACGAATGCCTGTCATGGGTACATCCCCTGCCTTGACACAACATTCATGATTACATTTTGTGGAGCCCCTCAGTAACGCAGCGGGGAATCCGTGTTGAGCGCATGTAGGACAGTGCTTACACACATGTGCTCCCGCGATTGCCTCTGCTCCAGTAAGCGACAGTTGCTTACTCGATGTTATGGCGACGGGAGTCATTGTTTGCCCCGTTTGGTGTTTTGCCTCTGACAATCGGGCATGTACCTACCGATGTACCTGAGAACCTATACACACAGCACTGACAGATGCTGATAGGCGCATCTACTGTTCAGGTGTTGACATTTCCGTGTTTCAATGGCTGTTGCGTGTACAATGTTTGAGGGCTGCCTATGTAGGATTCCACAGTGGGCCACCTATACATCACAATTTACAGGTGGTCGTGTTTGTGTGCCATCCATGTTACTGTGTGTGCAGGTGGGGAGGGGTGTCAGTCCGTGGGAGCCTACACTGTCAAGATATGTGCTATATGTTCCCTCTTTGCCAAGGTGTAGGCATATTGGGCATGCCTCCGTCTGCCTACTGGGGCTGGCACAGTGTGTCCATGGTCTGGATCCCTCTGTGCCTGTGTTGGCCTTGGCAATTGTGGTGGGCTGTGAGGTCCTCCCCCATTTTGACCCTGCTGCAGCTGTTTCCGCAGGATCATATTATGTAGCATGGCACATACTATGAAGATGTGGGCACATGTGCCTGGAGAGTACTGCAAGGCTCCACCAGATGTGTCCAAGCACCTGAACCGTGATTTCAGCATCCCGAATGCACACTCTATGATGATTCTGGTTTGTGTATGTGCCTCATTATGGCGTTCTTGCATTGGTGTGTGTGCATTTCTGATGGGGGGTCATCATCCAAAGCTCCGGTGCATAGCCAGCATCCCCCACAAGGTGGTCTTGTGGGATGTCCCCCCTGACAAATACCTGATACAGCTGTGAGGCATGCCAGATATGGGAGTTGTGGTAGCTTCCAGGGCTGCCAGCACACGCATCCATGATAATACCCTGGGCATTGCACATGACCTGGCAGTTGATGGACTGGAATCCCTTGCAGTTTATGTAGCACCTACCATACTCACCGGGTGGTGACTTGATTTGTATGTGCATGCAGTCTATCGCACCCAGTACCTCCGGGTAGTTTGCCACATGGTGGAAGTGACGCATATTGCTGGCCAACTCCTCCTGAGTTCAGGGGAAGTATATATGCTCATTGGCATGTGGTAACATGGCATCCAGGAACTGGTGTAGTACCCTGGATGCTGATGCCTGTAAGATCCCCATTATATCTCCAGTTGGCCTTTGAATGGTACCTGTGGCTAGTATTCGCAAGCTTACAAATACCTTCGTGTCCACTGGGATGGGTTCCCCTCTGTTTTTTCTGGTTATCAGGCTTGGCCGGCACAGCTCAACTATTTGCTGTAAGATGTCCCTGTCCACCCTGTAACACTCTACTATCTCCAGATCATGTAGCCCCTGGTAGGTTACCCTTGGTCTGAACACTCTTCAACTCCTCCGAGGCCTACTGTGGTTGTCGGCATCATCCTCCACAACACCGTCAGTCTGTAACACATGCTGATGAGTCACAGCTATGGCAGCTCCCAACATGTACATTTTAAAAGTTCCCCATCTGTTTACACCTATGGTGCAGTGTTTGGGAATACACAGGTGTGTGTTGGGTGCTTTCACACTTTATACTGTTTTGCTGTGAACACTGATGATGTCATAGGGTGTGTATGTACGATCGTGGCTACAGGGTATCTTCTGTGTTTTATTAACGGAATCACTATTGTGCTGCCTTTGGTGTTGCATTACATTTGGATGCCATAAATTACCTCCCGCCCTTCCGTTTACATTTGTGCACATTACACCTACCATTTGCTGGCATGCATCCAGCAGCCTGCTTTCATTTGTACTGTCCTAGACCTGGCTTATCTTGCGTAATGTGTGCTATTGCCGGTCTACTGTGGGTTTGCTTTGCTCTGCTATGACAGTTCTCCTATCTTTGCATTCCAAGTCCTCCCCTCCTTTCTTTGCAATCCTATGCCTTCCCTATCCTGTTTTGCAGGTTTCTGCATGCAGGCTTGTCTACCGCCATCGATTGGCCGCTGTGAGTTGATTGGTGTTAATTGCTCATTAGTACGCCAATTACCCTGCTTCAGCATTTCCTTCTTTTCTTCCCCTGACCTTCCTGTTTGTGCTATTGTTCGTGGCGTGTGCATCCACTTACCGGGTTTCGGGCACGATTTCATTCCCATACGCATGTACTTTCGGGCACCATGTGTGCTCTCAGCTAAATGGTTCTATACCCTCCCCACCACTGTCCTGCAGCTTTGCTTAGCAACGGACAGGCCAGATTTGCATTGCTCCAATGTGCTTACTGATATGGTGGCACACCCCTCTGCTGATGTCATGTATCACCTCTGATACACTCCTCGGTGTTATAACGCTGCGCCGTCAGGTACATCCTTAATCTGGCGGGACGTTTGCGATTCAGTATTACCTGCCTCATTTACATGGCATTGACTAGTAATTCATAGTTACAGCACCGAACACTGTCACGGGCCCTAGGCAACCCTTGCACCTTGCTTGTGGTGTGCCATGCCTACCATTGTGTATTATGGTGCAATCCTGATTTGTCTTACATTGCGATTTTATGACATTTGTATATATTTCCTTTGTATTCCTGTTTGCACACACATGCCCTGCGGTAGTACTGTGCGTTACTCTGGACATGACATTAAATGTTGTTTTTTAGGTGTTGTACATCTTTTCTTGTGCCATTGGCTGTGTATTTTGCCATTGGCATATGTTAACTTTGTAATACATGAGTCCGGTCCGCTTCCATAACTCCGATGTTCTGTTTGGGAAAATGTAAACAGTGTTTTTTGGTTTACATTTCCATGGGCTTGTGCTATGCCTGCACCACTTCGTGAATCGCTGTATGCCTTCATTAGCATGGTGTGACACTGCGCATGGGGTGATTTGCATACCTATGCCGAGGGCTGCGTAGATCTGGCGTACGCCGGTAGTGCATGTGGAGTTGGTTCGTACATGAATCGCTCGGCGGACATATTTGGCATTATCCCGCATATGCTACCCCTGCGCCTGGCGCAGGCTTCATGAATCCGGGGGAACATCTTTTACTGGACACTTCAATGTTCTCCTCTCATTCTCAGTCAAACTGAAAAATCTGTGTCTTCAAGGAGCAGAAATGATGTCTCTAAATTTGTCCTCACATACTTTGGAAAGCTTTGATAGCTGAACTGCACTAAACACTCACACCCTGGGATTCAGAAACACTGCAGTTGTGATTGCAGCCTGCTTCTTCGGTATAGTTTGCAAGTGTGACAAGGCAGATTTATTTTATTTTATTTTACATTTGTTAACCAGGGGTGTCTGAGCCGAAAAGGGCCTTTTTCAGCAGAGGCCCAGGGAAAAAAGCTCCATATAGAAAAATTACAGGTACATTTAGATATTTAGACATCACTCAAATTACAATACACATGTTGTTACTGTGGTCTGCAGCACATCAACAGTTACAGTGGAGAGAACAAACAAGAAAATGTTAATTTAAAAATAAAGGTAATTAATAGATTTGTGGTGTACAGCTGAAATTTGGAACATAGATAGAATACATACATAGTACACAGATACAGTACATACTTTGTACATTAGCCCATGTTTGTGAGTAAGAGTGAAAGCTATTATCAAGTACTCTAGGTTTAGTATGTGTATCTTATCTGCTTTCACTAGCCTGGAGAGCAATCATGGCATTGCCAACTTTGCTTGAGATGTTGCCTAATGATTTTTTTAAAGGAGGCTATGAATGATGTGTTTTGAATGCTAGTGGGGACAGAGTTCCATTTTTTAGCCACTGAGCTACTATATAGTGCATCTCCAAAGCTATTGTAGCTGTTGGTGACTTCTAGTAGTAGTTTGCTTGATGATCTAAGAGGCCTTTTGGCTGAGTGATGTTGTACTAAGTTTTTGAGGGCAGGACACGTATTGGGGAGGTAATAGATAGAGTGACAGAGGCAGAGCTGATTGTTAGTTAGGAGGTTGGGCAGTTCAAGCCAGTGGAGCTGTCTCAAAACAGTGCAATGATGAGTTCTGTATGAGCAATTTGCAGCAAAGTGGGCAATTCTGTTATAGCAGGCTTCCATTTTGCTTAGTTCAGTTTTGTTGAGAGTAGTCAGAATGGGAGATGCATAGAGTAGAGTGGATAGATGTTGGGAGTGATCAATGGCTGATCTTGTGTTGCTGGTAAGAAATGGTTTGATATGGTGGAGTGATCCCAGTTTGGCATGTACTTTTTTAATAGTTAAGTTGAGATGATTATCAAATTTTAGGTGGGAGTCTATGGTTATTCCCAATAGTTAAGAAAGTGCAACTGGAGCGATTGGAGTAGCATTTGTGGAGTAGATAGTGAATTGACGGTTATCAGTGTTTTTGTTAGAACTGGTTATAATCATAAGCTGAGTTTTCTTTGGATTGAGGATAAGTTGGGCTTTGGTAGGGTAGTCTTCAACATCAGAGAATGCTAGTTGAGTTGTTTGCAGGAGGGTGGGAATGTTTTGTGCAGCACAGATTAAGGTTGTATCATCTGCATAGTGAATGACAGATGCATGCTGTGTGGAGGTGTGGAGGTCATTTGTGATGATTGTGAATAGTAGTGGTCCTAAAATAGAACCCTGTGCTCATTAACAATTAAAACACCCAGGCAGATGTGTGCTGTGAGTAGCTCATTAAATATTCTGGTTGCAGCTACAGCAGTGATTGCAGGAAGAGTGTGGAGACATATGGTACAGCTACAGAGAAGAAGAAATAGCAGTACTGCTTATGTGTCATTTAAGAGCCTCTAGGGTTCGTGGCATGATATCAAGCACACAGTTACAGCAAGAGAAAAGAAGGTATGTGGCAACCCTACAGGGTGATGAGGCATGTGTGTCAATTTATTTTGTGATGCAATGATATACATATCTATATCTATCTAAATATATATATATATATATATATATATATATATATATATATATATATATATTTATATATATATATAGATAGATAAAAAAATATATATATATATATATATATATATATATATATATATATATATATATATATATATATATTGCTGCACACATTTTATTGCAAGCTGAAATGCTGGTGTTTTTTGTCAGCAGTCCCTTTGTCGAATTATGTAACAATCAAAGTTCATTAGATTGACCATTACATAATTCAATGGGTTTTGTCCATTCCTTGATTTCGTGCAACACTGGAGTTAATATATGTAATTCTCGGGGGTGTGGAGCAGAGACCCCATGCCAAGGGGTATGCTTCCCAAGTAAAAGTTGCTTTTTGTTCACTCTTGGTAATCTGAAATGTAACCTGTTGGCTTATATTTGTGAGTACTTTTTTCATTAATTTTACTGGCAATTAATGATAATTGCGAATGAGTTTGCTGGATATTTTCTGTTTCAAGAAGTCAGAAGTTGAACAGAAACCAGGCAGCAATCAGGAATAAACAAATTTATATTTCCTGAATTGCTGAATTGTTTATTTCTGATTGCTGCCTGTGTTCTGTTCAACTTCTGACTTCTAGTGTCTGTTCTACGTTCCACCTTTGTTTCGAATGTTTTATGTTTCAGTTAAATTTACTGGTGATTATTAATTTTAAACTCAAATGTATACATAATATATATATATATATATATATATATATATATATATATATATATATATATATATATATATTTTTTTTTTTTTTCTTTTTTTGAGAGAGAGATACATATGCATAAAATATAACCTGTGGAAAATAGTAAGGGAAGTGAGATGAAGACAGTAGCGGGTCTATATTAAAAGCGCAAAAGCCCTAGTCACCGAATACTAAAACACCAACATATATTCCGCAAACAGCGAATACACCGAATGCCCTAAACTGTGAAATTCAAAAACTCGAACCATCATAGTTGTCCCACCCCCCCGCTTCATACTACCTTCCCAATCAAACTAAATAAACCACATGCATACACTAACCAAAACCTAAACTAAACCCTACTTCTAACCCTACACTAAATCTTGCATATACCACCATATATGCAGTTATCTTAACCCGCACCCTAATGCTAAGGTCCGTAACTATAGCACACTTACCTTAAGAAGCTATACCCAAACAAACTAAATAATCCACACACATACACTTAACAAAACCCTCCTTCTAACCCTACACTAAATCTCACAAACATTACCATCTATGCACTTACCTTAACCCGCACCCTAACCCTAAGGTCCGTAACTATTGCATACTTACCTTACGGAGCTATACCGCAGAAGGGCCAACCATGATGATTCAATACTTCCGATTTCAAGCTTCAGGACGATTGATGTTTTTGCGGTTCGATGAAGACTTGTCGACATTTATGTATTCGGGTAAGTACACCTTCGAGCTTCTAATATAGACCCAACAGGAGCATGAAGTAGTTCATAGGATCATACAAACATTACAAACATATACAATTAACAAGACTGTGAATGGAGCTTGTGACACAATCAAGGATGTGGAAGACAGTGGAGAAGGAGGCATGACACAAGCTTATATGAATGTCAACTAATTGAAGATAAAAATGTAAACCAACTCATATTGGGTCCTTAAAACTCACAACACTCCCTACTTATACTGCACAAAGCACTTCATGTACATGTTGTTACAAAAAGCACTGAGACAAACACCATCAAAGAAACATACAGCAGTTAGTTGTGACACCCTTGCAGAATGAAAGGGGAAAAAGACAAAAAGCATATAATTCTCAAATCTGACAGAGTGCAAAGCACTCCATTTATAAGTTGAACTACAGAACCAGTGGATACAAAAGGTGTCAGTGAAGCACATACAGGCCTATTTTTCCATACTTCTAGAATTAAAGACTGCGATAGATAAAAATGAAAATACCCTGAGCGGACTTGAATCCACAAGTTTCCTGAGTTGCAGTGTGCAAAGCACTTCATTTAGAGGGTGAGCTACAGAAGTAGTAAGCCAAAAGGCTTCAGGGACAGATACAGCAGTTGATTGTTACATACTTGGAAAATGAAAGATAAGAGAGTCTACAATAACTCATCAGGACACCACCTTTGAGGCCTACTTTATCATTTAGACTCATAGTTGGCATTTTACAGTAAGTCTTTGCAAGGGTAACTCCTCAAATGCTGACAGTGGTAGTCTATATTGTATGTCCAAACTGCTGCACAATGATGCCAAATTTCTCTACATGACAGATACCATCTAAGGCCACAATACATAGTGCATGACAGTGGTTAAACTTCATTACTGGACATATGAAGCAGGGCAGTTCACCTCTTTGCTATACAATGAGCAGAGCCAGTTCTTGTCAATTGCACATGGGCATTGATGGTGCTATTTGTGACTGGTCGTGCACAGCATGGTCACAAAAAATAAATGACTGGAAGTCCTAGACGAACATGTGTGACATATGTTTATCTAATTTTTGACCAGATTAAAGGGTGGAAATGAAAATATAGCAAATACATAAAAAAGGGGAGCAAGCAGACAGTAAAAAAGAAGGTAAGTAAGTAAGTAAGAAATGAGCAGGCTCTAGGTGGGGAAGGTGAGACAGGTCTCATGTGGAAAGGGAATAAATATATAATAGACTACAGTGGATTGTCATGGCTACTAAAATTCCTTGTGGTGGACACTTAAACATTACTAAAGTATAGGATTATAAAAGGCTCCTTCCTACTAATTTCTGCTTCTGCTGTTATTTGTGCCCATTATTCCTCCATTGTTATCTCTATATAGCCCAGCCCTGTGTGTATGATCTTAAATGGAGGGGGTTGATGTGCTAATTGGGGCATAGTAGATGGAGATGGTCATTTTGTATGCCCTACCCTTATTTCATCATTGAAAACGGGCATACAATAAGGTGCACATGTACCATGGTACATATTTTTGCATGCCTCTGCTTCATAGTGTTTTCCTTCACAGTTGATCCTTGGACTATTGTTACATTTCCTGGTCTCTGACCTTACCAATGATTGTTAAGCACTCATCTGCTTTAGGCTCGGTCATTCCTGTGATCTCTGACATCCTAAATCATATGAGGGAGACTGATGATTATAGCTATTCTCTAGTGGTAGTTAAGAGATTTTCATGAATGTTCCTAACACCGGCCCTATTGTCTGATAATTGTGGCATAATGACTACTTCTCTGCCCTTTATGAGTGCACAATTCTAGGCTTCATGTCCCAAATACAGTGTATGCATTAGTTGTCAGGTTCTGCCTATAATATCCCCATGCAGGAGATGCAGTTTTTGGCCTTTCCTCAAGTGGAGTTTTTGTGGTGAGACTCTGCCATCTCCTTTCTCTGGGAGCTGTCATTTTCTGCTCAAATTCATCCCTACCCCCATCTTCTGTAGTACCAGGACTACTATTTAAACCTACATAGTCAGGACAAAAAAAACCTTCTATGTTTGTTCTAAGCCCTACCCTTTCACCCCCATCTATTGGGGGGGGGGGTAAGTATGACATCAGACATTTAACCTTTCTTCTCCTATATGGCTTCTCAGGCATCCATTCCATTACTAAAACCAAGGATCCCTCTGTGACAAAAGAGTAAACATTAGAAAATGTTGCTACATCTTATATCACTGTACACCCCTATAATTTTGAATACCTGATATGTTAGAATAACCCTTGAATATACCTTACTGGATAATTATTGTTGTTTGCCTCATAGGTTCATAGGTGTTTACTAGGCTAATGATCACAAGGGCCTTTTTAAGCCTAGCCATGCATCCCAAATCTCTGACAAGTTCTGATACCCTTGATAAGTGTAAGCATGGGTCTGGGAGATGAACAATTTAGAGGTTACCTGTTTGCATTAGATACATAGGTGCCAAACCAGGGATGAATTTCTGGTTTCCCATCCAGTTGTCCAAGTTGCGCTTGAATTGGGTTAGGGAGGAACTCTGCTTCACATAGATGGGGAGCCTGTTCCATAGACAGGGTAGTCTCTGGGATACATACCTATCTCTCCAGCGGGTCCTGTTTATATCATAGGCAAGGTTTAAGTCTATATTAGGTTATATTATCAGCATAATCATCTAATCACTTAATGCATTGGAACCAATATATCATTCTGAATAGAAAGGTAAACCATTAGTTTTCAATGCCAAATGTTGACTTGTACTGAACTGCAGAAGTAGTGATTAAAGGTGTGTGGACAACAATATTATTAATTTTCTGTATCTAGCCTTACTAAACAATGCAGACAATAACATACATAGGTAATACGAAACATTTCATCAAGACTGGAAAAAATATATATTGCCAGATAGCCATATATCTTAGCTAACATAATATTTTCAAAGCACAGCAAATTTGCTTTTATAAACATTAACTTTTACTGGAGATTTATGCATGGAAAGAATGCATTTACCCAAAGAAAAGGTACAGAAAAAGGGTCAAGGTCATCTCAGTGACGGATGATTTGACTAGATATTGGACCAGGACCTATCGAAATTTCTCTACTCAAATCCTCAAAACTGGATACACATATGAATCAGCTCCAGAAACTGTAAAACAATGAAACAGAAAAATATATCAAACTCCCCTGCACCTCATATGTAGAGGGCCATGGCCTCGTATGCTCAATCCTAAAAGATGCAAAATCCAAACTCACTTATTCTCAAAGAAAATGAAACAGAATTATGTGAAGCCAGTTGTTTTCTATGATCATTGTTTGCACACTCTTGGTTAAATAGCAGTTTTAATAAGAGGGACTTTCCATAACTGTTTTTGATGATTTAGCACTCAATAAGTAGACCCCTCCTTGATAAAATGGATTGCTCCACACAAAATATATAGTCATATAATAAATTTGAAGTACACATACCAATTCTAGAAGCCTAAATTGAGCAAAAAAGGTAAAGCTGTGATCAAAGTAAGTGGTTTATTTTCATTTATTTATGTATCCTTTGTTGAATAGAGTAGTCCTGCTACACTAGTAGCCTCTTTTTGGGGAGACACAAGGTGGAATTTATACTGTTAGGTGAAATTTGGCCAGGGCACTGGGAAATTTGTCCTAATCTTTTCAATGGGTGCCACTAGATCTTTTACATCCACCTGAGCTGAGCTACCACCAATGCAAGCAGATGGGACTTCATTTTAACATCTCATCCAAAGGATGGCACGTTGAGGAGTGCAGCACCACCTTAATGCTGCTCTGCAGTGTCATCAAGCTGAAAATTTATCCAATCACTGGAAGTGGGAACTGAACCCCCAAATATCTGTTCTTCCAGCACCAAAAGTGAGTATGCTACTTGTTGAGCCACTGACACTGCTGTCCAAAGTAAGGCAATCCAAGAACAACTTGATATTTGTACATATAAATAATTTTACAAGCTGAATAAACTTTATGTGGCAAATGTGTTTATCTATTTATTTATTTATTTTATTATTTATTTGATATTTGTTAACCAGGAAAGTCCAGCTGAGCTACAGCCCTTTTTCAGGAGAAGCCCAGCGAGAAAACCTCCACAATAGTACATACTAATTTCATAGATTCATAGATTAGTACTAAGCTATCTGCCCTTGTGAGCCATTTTAAGCTTAGCCAATTATCCCTTGTGAGACTCAAACCCTGCACCTTGTGCTTGTAAGGCAAACACCTTAACCATTAGGCCACCCTCCCAACCAGTTAGGCCACCCTCCCAACCATATGTAGAGGGCCATGGCCTCGTATGCTCAATCCTAAAAGATGCAAAATCCAAATTTTACAATTAATTTTACAAAAAGAATAAACAATAAACAATTTGAACAAAAATACAACAATAAAAAGAGGACATAGTGTTGAAAACACAATTTCAAACAATAATGCTGTTAATTGGCAATGTACAGAGTTTGCTAAAAATAGCTATAAAACTACAAAAAACAGATTATAAATACCAAGAAGGAAAAAGTTGGAGATAAGAAATGCAGAATTTGAAAAGGTTCAGAGAGAAGGTGTAAGGTGATAGAAGTTTAGGGAGTTGTAGCAATAAAATGAGAAAAAGTATAGAAGCCAGAGAGGAATTATAGCAGCCAGAAGAAGAACAATTTAGAGGAAGTAAGGAGAACATCAGTAATGAGGTTGTAGTTAGAAAGGTTGGGGAGACTGAGATAACTGTGAGAGTAGGGAAAATGTTTAACTGTGCAACAGTTTACTTGCATTTCATAAAAAATGTCAAACATTTGTCTTCAATATTTCAAATGTAAATCTGATATTATGCAAGATCAGATTAGAATAAAACAGAAAAAAATAAATTTAAATATATTATATTGCTTGAATCTTAAGCATATTACAGTTAAAATAAAAAAAATAATCAATTGCACATTGAATTTAAAGCTATACATTTAAACAGTAGAAAGCTTAATTAATTAGCCACAGATGTATGTTCTCTTAAATAAACTGCTATTACAATGACACAGAATTAATTTATCAAAAGTAACTTTGAATATATCTTGTTAGTGATTATATCTATATTGATACTGTGCCAAAATTAGAGAATTTGTATAATTCACAAAGTAAATGGTTGTAATCAGACCTTGGGTTTGCATTGCCTAGAAAATTGGAATTGGACCTAAAACTTAATATTTATTTATCATTTGTTAACTGGGAAAGTCAGATAAAGCCCATTTTCAGCAGAGACCTGGAGAGAGATGCTCCAGATGTATGTCTTTGTAATGTGGGAGGAAACTTGAGTACCTGGAGGAAATCCATGCAAAGGCAGAAAGGACATGCAGAGAAGGCACCCCAGTTGAGAATCAAACCAGAGAACCTCATGCTGTGAGGTAATAACAATAACTGCTACACCACTGCACTGTCCTTACATAATATAAGTTAGTTTTCAATAACACTACTTCTGAACCTCATTTAACAAAGTTATTCAAAGGTCAGTTTTCTGAAAGGGATAAAGATGAATCAACAAACATTGCTGCAAATCACAGGTCTCCACAATACAGACATTACCAATTTACTGAACATACATAGCTACAGGAAAACATGGCAACAAATTTGTCAAGCATTAGTCCCCATGACAGTAAAATTTCATCAGGAGAAATTAACACAGTTAAGTCGGACTGACTAGACATAATGAGTTTATTAATAAGCAAGCATGTCAAGAAATGTCTTTATAACAATCTTATCATTAATCTCACATTAACTTTCCATAAAGACCAAAATTCCACAGGTACCAGCATTATAATATTACACAGCACTGTCTGCTGAGTCCAAAGAGAACTGTCCAGCTGAATACATGTAGATGCAAATTGGAAGATGGTGCAATACAGTATCTGCAAAGTTACCAATGAAATTATTTTTTATTAGCTCTCCAACACTGATGCTATACAGCATCCAAATATTGACCAACATTTCCAAATTTTGCCTCATATTATCATATATTAGACACTGAAAAAAAATAAGTCTCAGTGTGTGGTGGCATGTGATGGTTTGGCAACCATCCATCACCAAGTTGTCATACTAACTACATCCACTATCCCACTAAAAATGCCAGTGGTAAATAAAGTAATTAAGCTGTGCATCTATTCTAAATTAATGTTCTAATTTTTATAGATTTATCATAAGTCTGTTAAGGAATCAGGGCATGATATTTGTACTTTACCAAATGTAGCATAAATAAATAGGTTAATTTACTGTAGCAAATGAATCTCTCAGGAAATAAAAGCAAATTTAAGAACCATTAAGTAAAGGTGTTGGGCATCCATTCCCTTCTTCCTATTTTTTTTTGTACATGGGGTCAGGTTGTCACATCAGCAGTGACTATTATCTAGAATCAGTTTTCACACTACTGGATGTAAGTAAAGCTAGTGCTAGTATAAAAAAAAATAAGTAGAGATCACAGACCAATTAGCCATTCTTTACTTAAAGAAGAGCCTGGTGCCATTTATCCTTACTTGTCTACTTATGTCAATGGTGTAAAATAACGTTTTATGAAACTTGACATAAAACACACCACTTTTCTTTTCTGACCAGAAAATGCTAAAACTTGTAAATCAAACCGTAATTGCCTTTCATATAATGAAGACATACTAAGGAACTAAGACACACTGAAATGAACAATAAACAGGACATGCTGGAGGGATAGATTCCTGTCCCAGCGACTCCCCTCACTCTGGAATAGAATACCAATCCATATTCGACAGAGCTCCTCTCTGACCATCTTCAAGAGAAATCTTGATGAGTGGATGGGTGATCGTAAGTTCTACCCTGGAATCAATTCAGGAGCCCTTTTGACAGAGGCCCAGGTTACTAATCTAATGGGGAGGCGAAAGCCATCACTCTGTGGCTAGGCTTATAGATGCCCATGGGCAGATAGCCTAGTACTTACCTATGAACCTATGAAATTAAATTAATTTGCTCCAAATTACTAAGTACTTTGAGCAATAACGTAAATTCACATAACAGCCATGATTTAAATGTCAGTCATGCATTACTAAGGTACAGATTTGTAGTCCTGTTTCTTCTCAAGATTCATAATCTGATTTTTAAAATCTATAAGATAATGCCTGATTTCATAGCCTTTGCTTGTTTGTGTCTTTTGGCTTTTCCCAGTTAGGGGTCGCCACAGCGGAACTCCGGTCCGCTAATGATACTGCAACACCACCACCGCAGTCATTATACTCATAATATAACTCTTACCACACAAATTATTTGTTGTATATGTAGTGTGACCACTGTTCCAGGACAAGTAGAAAATTTAAAGACTGGTGTATCCATAATACTAATTAGATGACTCTGCATACAACAATCAGCTAGCACTTCAAATAAAAAAGTAAACCATTTTATAAAAAATAGTGTCCATATTTTGTGAAAAGAAAATCATGATTTCTTGAAGTAAGAATGGTTGTTTTAAAAAAATCTTTCTTTTTGGAATTATCACTGCAGCAAGGCTTGATTACTGGGGTGGTGGTGCTGCGCTAGCATTGTCGCCTGACAGTAAGACGCTGTCCTGTTTGATTCTCAGCTAAAGTGTCTTTTGTGTGGAGACATGCGTGAATGGGCGTACCTTCACTGAAGGTTGTATATCAGAGCTGGCAACTCGCACATAAAAATCTACTGCCAGTCATTAGCAGACCGGAGTTCCACTGTGGCGACCCCTAACCGGGAAAAAACAAAAGACATAACAACTTCAGCAAGGCTTGCTTAAGTAGCTCAGAAATTCCCATTCTGCTTAATATCTAATATGATGTTTCATCTAGAATTTTGTTTAATGAAGAGTTACCAATGTCAAAGATCTTTCTTCATATCTTCAAAAATATTTTTCTACCACTGAATCTGTTCCCTAGAAATAACATTATAAGGCACTTCTATTTGTTGCTGCAGTACAGATACTTTATCCTTTAGCACTAAGTCAAGCTTATTTTATTTTGTTTCATCTAAGGCAGTATTCATCTAGAATCAGTCAATCTTAGAAAATACAAGGAAGCTGGGATATATGGCAATTTATTTCTTACCAGTACCCCCTTTTAAATCGTGCCTCCATTTTCAAGGAGCAACAGGCCAGTCTTACCAGCATGAATTTGTAGATATCCATCCAGTATCTAACACTTTGGAAAGAAGACAGTGGGCTAGATTTATGAAGGCTTGCACGGAGTATTAGAATAGAGTAAGACTCCATGCAGCCATCATGTCCGACAAGCGATCAAGGAACAGCCTGCAGGGGTGTGCAAGAGAGCTCCTAAAATGGCTCTTACACGGACAGGGTCGGGTCATGCAAATTACCCCAATTGCATCCGAAAGGCATGCAAATCAGGTAGATTTGCGATTCAGGAAACCCAGACCTGTCCAAGTAAGAGCAGTGTTATTTGTAGAAATGTACTCAGTTGACAACTGAGTACCATTCTGCAAATAGCAAAACGGAGCCATGACAGCTCCAAATAAAGATTGCATCCAGTAGAGGAAGCATGCCAATGGCCAAATATAAGGCCATTGGCAATGTTTCCCAATACAATATGAAAATAAAAACAATTAATTTTTTTCTCCGATTTCCGATGTTTAAGCGTAGCGCAGCGCCGTGCTCTAAAAACCAGAAAAATAAAAATTTAAACCCACAAATGTAGAATTCATTTAAATTGTGAATTTACAATGCAATGGAATGGCAGGCTGAAGACAACATGGCCACCGAGTAGAGGTTGCTAAGGGGAGAAGCACAGTCTAAGAGATGAAACCAAGCATTAGTAGGCAATCCTATGCAAATGAGGATAAGGATAGTCAATCACAGGTTTACATAGCAAATGAGCACAGTCAGTGGAGTGTAGGTGTAGGATAAGGGGAGTAACAGAGTAGAAGATAGGTGACATCACGAGTGGGGTATGTATGAAATAAGCGAAGCTCATTGGAGCAGAGTGGCATGTGTTAGCTGTCATTTACACATCATTGAAAGAGGTGTGTCAACAGGTAGACTAGGTAAAGTCAAGAAATGGAAGGTGTATGCCATGAATAACACCAAAGTTTCTTGCTGAGCATGTACGTATGCATGTGCTTGCCTGTAAATCTGAGTAAGACAGTGTGCGCGCATGTAAGCATGAGTGCGCACGTTAAAGCAGGAGTAAGCATGTATAAGGTAGTTTAAAATGTTGTAAGTGTTTTTGTGCTGGTGTGCACACGGTATAACCCGAATAAGCAAATTTTAGTCCATGTAAGCATGTGTGAGCGCGTGTGAGCTGCTGTGAGCATGTTTGCACTTGTGTGCGTGACGCTGCCCCCCCCCCCCCGAGGAAAGAGAAAGGAAATAGGAAGCACAAATAATAGTAGGAAGCTACCAGGGAGTACTAGCAGAGCTAGCAGGTGAAAACAATCAGAATCAGGCAATTACACAGGCAGTACACTAGCCCAGTCCAGCGTAGCACTTAAAACTCTGCAAACAACAGTTCATTATGTTTCTCACAAGAGACACTGCAGTAAGCTAATAGAAGTAAAAAGTGAAAAAGCTTTACTGAGACAAAGAAATGTTAGGGGCTGCCATTGCTGTTATAAGGCGACATATGTAACATGCTGAGGGTGGTGACAATGGAAATGCTGCTGGACAACCCACAGTGAGGAGACAGAGAAGAGTGTACAGGCCCAGGGTATCCTACCAGGGGCTACATGAGCTGGAGATAGTGGAGCACTATAGAGTGAACAGAGACCTCCTGCAGCAAATTGTTGAGCTGTGCAGGCCACGCCTCACACACAGAACCAACAGAGGGGAACCCATCCCAGTGGAAACCAAGATATGAGTTGGCCTAAGAATATTAGCAACAGGTACCTTCCAGAGACCAACTGGTGATATGATGGGGATATCACAGGCATCAGCATCCAGGGTACTGCACCAGTTCCTGAATGCCATGTCAGCACATGTCAGTGATCATGTATATTTCCCCAATTCCCATGAGGTATTGGCCAGCAATATGTGTCTTTTCCAGAAAATAGCGGAATACCCTGAGGTAGTGGGTGCAATAGATTGCACGCACATACGCATCAAAGCACCAGCTGGCGAGCGGGGCAGGGTCTACTTCTACTGCAAGGGCTTCCCCTCCATCAACTTCCAGGTCGTGTGTGATGCCCAGGGCATAATACTGAATGTGTGTGCTGGCTGCCCTGGAAGCTACCATGATTCCCATATCTAGCATCTAACGCAGCTGTACCAGACATTTGCCAATGGGGACATCCCTCATGGTCACCTAGTGGGGGATCCTGGCTATGCACTGGAGCCATGGCTGATGACACCCATCAGAAATGCACACACAACTGAACAGGAATGCCATAATGAGGCACACGCACAAACACAAAATGTAATAGAGCATGTGTTTGGGCTGCTCAAGTCATGGTTCCGGTGCCTGGACACATCTAGTGGAGCCTTGCAGTACTCACCAACTACGTGTACCCAAACTGTCATGGTATGTGCTATGCTACATAATATGATCCTGCGAAAACAGCTGCAGCAGGACCAGCATAGGCCTGGGGCAAACAGCCCCCCACCATTGCCAAGGCCATCACAGGCAAAGCATGACTTGGAGGAGGAACAACCTGAGCCTGCCCCAGTAGGCAGAAGGAGGCATGCCCAGTATGCTTTCGCTTTGGCAAAGAGGCAACACATAGCACATACACTGGCTCAGTAGGAACTCTGGAAATGATACCTCTCTCTGACTCGCAGATATAGTAAAAGGGATGCCTAAGTTGACACTACCTGCTGTCAAACATGTACAGGGAGTGTAGTATGTGCATCCGACATAGGCAGCCCTGCAGCGCCACCTGAGGCATGATTGCTATGTGTTAAGCAATTTAAGGCAGTGCTAACCAGCATTTACCACCATGTAGTATATGCAAACAGAATCGTACACACCAACTAGTACAACTGTGGTCAATGTCGAGTAATATTGGCCAATGTCCAGCAAAGTTGGTGAATATACAGCAATGTCAGACAAGCCTGGTCTAAGTAGGGCATAGCTGAACAAAAGCCAACATGCTCATATTTGCTTAACTGGCCCTTAAGCAGTCTGGTCTGCTCAGTATGAAAATAGAAAGCAGTGATGGGCCTCGAACCCAGGATACTGTGCACTATAGGTAAAGTACTGAACCACTAAACCATGACAGTATTGCAGCAATTAGCCAGTATGAAGGAATGTTGATAAGTCTATGCAAAGTATCTCATGGAAACCCTGCAGGCACAGTATAATCCCTTTTGAGTTATGACACAAAGGTGAGTCCTACAGTAAGAACAGAACTTGACCTCCAACACACACAGTATAAATGTTAATATTGGTCATGTTCACACACATCCACAAATGTAGTGGACTTCAGATCGCAACATACTGAAAGGTCACACTGAGCATGCTCACACTCTTGAATAAATGAGACATATGTCAGGCAACAAAACATGGAAAGCTGGAACTGGGCATGCTCACACACTTAGGCCATGTCTGAGTACAGCAGTGGGCCACACATATCTGGCAGTTGCATGTGTTAACCCAGGAACCTCTCACTATCCAGCAGTCCACCCTGTGTACACAGTCACATGACAACAGGCACATATATAATATAGTGGAACTCTGTCATGATCAAACATGTTCTGCAGATACCTAAGTTGTTCATAGAAACTGGGAAAGCAAAGACGATAAAGACCTGCAAAAAGTATCAGCAAGAAATATTGTGCATCCCGAACATAAGCATAGCTTCAGAAGTCGATACTAGGCTATCTGCCCTAGGGCATGTACCAGCCTAGCCAGAGAGTGTTTGGCTTTTGCAACCCTGTCAGATTATTACACTGTGCCAGTGAATAGTAGGTCACACAAGATAGCCCATGTACATTTAGGCTAGTGTGCCTCTGTCTAGCAGGGACACAGAAGATATCCCAGGGGTAAACATATCATGTTCAAACACATCCACAAATGTAGTGGACTTCAGATCGCAACATACTGAAAGGTCACACTGAGCATGCTCACACACTTAAAGTAAATGAGACATATGTCAGGCAACAAAACATGGAAAGCCGGAACTGGGCATGCTCACACACTTAGGCCATGTCTGAGTACAGCAGTGGGCCACACATGTCTGGCAGTTGCATGTGTTAACCCAGGAACCTCTCACTATCCAGCAATCCACCCTGTGTACACAGTCACATGACAACAGACACATATATAATATAGTGGAACCCTGTCATGATCAAACATGTTCTGCTGATACATAAGTTGTTCATAGAAACTGGGAAAGCAAAGACGATAAAGACCTGCAAACAGTATCAGCAAGAAATATTGTGCATCCCGAACATATGCATAGCTTCAGAGGTCGATACTAGGCTATCTGCCCTAGGGCATGTACCAGCCTAGCCAGAGTGTGTTTGGCTTTTGCAACCCTGTCAGATTACTACACTGTGCCAGTGAATAGTAGGTCACACAAGATAGCCCATGTACATTTAGGCTAGTGTGCCTCTGTCTAGCAGGGACACAGAAGATATCCCAAGGGTAAACATACGATCACCCATACAGCCATCAAGATGTCCCCTGTAGGTAGTCAGTGGGTGGCTCTGCCTATGTGTAACTGTGATCACAATCCAGAGTGAATGGAGGCCCTGGGATAAGAATCTGTCCCTCCAGCATGTCCTATTAACATCTGTGCTGAGGTATATGTCCCTAGAGTGTGTAGCTACAAGGGAGTCGGATATCCTAAGGTGGAGCATGTCCAGTAATTCTGCATTGGGTATTACTGTAAACAATAGGCACACATCATATCCAAGTAGGTGGTAAGCAACTGAGTAGAGCTACAGTTACTGCATCCAAACTGTGCAGGTCATCCGTGTGAGTCCCCACATCTGCTTGGTGAGGAACTTCTGTGGCCAGAACAGTTGCTGCAGGTATTGGGTAAGGTACACCCCAAAGGTGGCATTGTAACCAAGCATGGTTGTGATGAGTATAGGGGCACAATGACCTCACTTGATCTAGATGTGAAACCATATGGGATAAGGTGGCTTATATAGAAGGTCTGTCCAACCACTTTGGCAACGTGAATGTCAAAGGCGACAGTACAAACAAGTCATGTCCCCAATCACCTAACAACTCCTACCATATGTAAAGGAGTACTACCTACGTGGTAATGTGTGGGCATGTTGTTATTCACAAAGGGGATGACTATGCAACTAATGGCATTTAGCTGTAGGCCATGGCACAGGCACCAGTCATCTATCTTTGTGAGACCCTGTTGGAGTATGCATGTGGCAGCTGGAGAGTTGATCATGGCACCCAGTTTGCAGTCAAGTGCGAACAAGGTCAGCCATATTCCCCCTGTGGTAGCCTGTACGTCAGACAAATATATACTGAACAAGAGAAGTCCCAGGACCGAGCCGTGTGGGATGCCACGTGTAACTGGTGTATAGTCAGACATGGCACCTGCAATTCTGACCATGTGTGTGCTATCCCTGAGCCAGGTAGCAATCCATCATGTGAGATATGTGTCCATATCAATGCTGGTGAGCCTATGCATAATGGCCCAGTGGGTAATTGTGTGGAAGTGTTTTTCAAGGTTTAGGTAGGCTGTGTGTACAACTGTCCGTATGACGATGGACCTGTTAACTGTCTAAAAGAATACAAACATGTTCAAGAGGCAAGATCTGCCCACAACAACGCTGAAATGTGTAGGACACAGTGTCTGTAGATTCCCAATGTCTATGTGTAAGAGTCCCATGACAATATGCTCCATAGCTTTGCAGGACAGGCTAGTTAGGCTTATAGGGCAATATTATGTGTGGTCCGTTGTGGCACCAACTCTGTGGAGTGGGACCACTGTCACTGTATGCCATTCCGTGGGTACATATCCTGTAGTAACTCCGATATTGCACAGTGATGTAATGGGAGGGTTACATCTGTCATGAAGCTTGTGTAAGATGCAGGCCAGGACACCATCTGGTCCCATTGATGCTGTAATGTATGCTTTTGGGAGGGCAGCACTCACCTGTTAATGTGTGATGTCAGGGAGGTTACACTCTGAATGGGATAGATAGTTGCTCCCTAGGGGGGGATGGGGGGAGACATCTGCACTGAACCTGTTTGCCAGGATGTTGGCTGGGTTCAGGGTAAGTTTAGTCAGTATGCAGTAACCCACAGCATATCAGTGAGTGTCCACCCAGGTTCCTGACACAACTGAAGAAGGCCATGTGATAGTCCTACGTGTCTGGTGCAATTGTCCATGAGAAGCAGCCCTCACATAAGTACATGAGTGATCATAGCTGTCTGCTAGCACAGATCACAGATGCTTTCCCCGTCTATGATTGTGGTCTATTATAGCAATAACCCATGCCTGGGTGTGGGTAATGCTGGATTTACCCACGGTTGGCGTGGTTTGGTCCCGAGGGCGAAGCCCGAGGGACCAAACAAAGCCAACCATGGGTAAATACAGCATTACCCACACCCAGAAGTGGGTTATTGCTATTATACCATGACATTATTTAAGAAAATAAACTATTACTTTTCTTAAATAATGGCATAGTATAATGCCTGTTTACTGCCCTTCCGCAGATGTCTGGCATCCGCAGTTCTGAGGTACTGCGCGCAGTACATCAGAGTTGTGCAAAAGCAACGGAGAAAGCAAGATCTCCGTTGCTTTTTACTGTTTCACTATGTTAAATGGGTTTAACATAGCGAGACAGTTGAAAATAAGCAACGGAGATGTCCGTTGCTTATTTAAAACTGTCTCGCTATGTTAAACCCATTTAACATAGCAAAACAGTAAAAAAAGCAACGGAGATCTTGCTTTCTCCGTTGCTTTTATTTAAAAACCTGTCTCGCTATGTTAAATGGGTTTAGCATAGCGAGACAGCTTTAAAATAAGCAACGGAGATCTCCGTTGCTTATTTTAAAGCTGTCTCGCTATGTTAAACCCATTTAACATAGCGAGACAGTGTTTTAAAAGTAGAGTTATACTAATGGAAAAAGTCCGGCTTAGGACCTTTTTCCATTAGTATAACTCGATTTACAATGTGCACGCTGGCCAATCAGCGTGCACGTTTTGGGGGGGTCATGGTATAATATGCAGTAGCTTCCTCCTGACGTTGTACAGCTTATTTATAGCTGGGATCTACCAGACAGGTCCCCTGCCATTGGAGCAGTGAGTCCTGTTGTTATTTGGGATAGCACAATCCATGCAGTCCACTAGGTGTCCATAGAATGTGTCCATAGGATTCAGCAGTCGGAGCCGAATTTGCCACTGTCTCAGGTTCTCTGAAGGATACCACCTTGCTTTTGTGAAGTGAGACGTTGTCTCATGAGAAGTTCACCAGGATTACCCAGGATGGTTGTGTGGAGTGTATATGTATGTCCAGTGAGATATATGTATGTTCTGACCTTACCAATGAGGGGTATATCGCTGGTGTGGAACATAGAGTCCCCATGTTGGTGATGATCAGGTCCAATATGTATTCCCCCTTGTGGCTGTGGTGACTGGTTGTACCATAGCATATGAATTTACAAATTGTAGTGACTGTAGGGCGAGGGTGTTGGTGCTTGAGTAGTATCCCCAGTCAATATTTGTGTATCTGAAGTCACCCAATATAATGGTGTTTGTGGAGACCCTCATATTCTCCACTGTTCCCAGGAAAGCTGAGTGTGGTTCCTGAGTATGGAAGGGTGGTCTGCAGCAGGCAACAAACTGAAAGGCAGTTTTGCACAATGGTAGTTGTATATGTATGGTCTGTGATGCTTAGTGCAGCGCTGCTAACCCGGGGGGGTGTGTATCTGTGATGTATATGGATACTCCCCCTAGTTGTGTTGTCCGTTCCAAGTCCTGTGGTCAGAAAGCATGGTATGAAACATAACCTAGTAGTGCAGGTGTGCATATGTGAGCCTGAACTAGGCATCTGTTAGCGCACAGATATCACTATCCTCCATACTGAGGAGAGTCCTGAGTGGCCGCAATATGAGGGTAACACATCTGGTGTTGAGCAGCATTACCGTTAGTGTCATTTAACCTGTAATGTCTATGGAGGTGGGTTTGTCTTTTGAGCCCTGCTCAACAAATGCACTATGGTGGTAGCAAGAGCCGTAGACAACATTTGAAGGTCCAAGGGTGACAGGTGCTAGCTGTCCATAGTGAGGCTATGTGGCATGTCGAGCATGTCACCACAGGCTGATAGACACTGTATCCCCTATGAATGTCACCAATCAGTTAGCCAACTGTTAAACGTGATATGTTTGTCTGTATACTGTGACATCATACTTGGTGGGTGTAAGATGCTAGACAAGGTTAGGGTCATACTGGCCTGGGCTACATGATCACAGTCTTCCTCCATGTACCATGTCATGTGGTCCAGGGAGTAATGTCTGAGGTTTTACGCACCAGCATGGACAATGATGTTGCCAGTCCTGTACTTGCTTTGGACTGCATGTGTTATGTGGCAGATCCTGGCACCTGACAGACAGCACAAAGGGACTATTCCCTTGTATGGGCTGGTGAGTGGTATGTCAGTGTGTCTGACAATAAGTGTCGCCTATCACAAGTGTATTAGGTGTGTTGTTTAGCCTGAAGGGTAGTGACTGTGTGGCACACTGACATTGTGAACTATGTGAGATGTGGGTATTGTAGTGGGGTAGCAGCTGTGTGTGTGCCTGCTGTGTAGGTCTCTGCTGCTTAGGCAGAGTTCATTTACAGCATCCGAGTATGTGTATGTGTGATAATGTGGTTTGAGAGCTGTCATCAGAGGATATGTGAGACTGATATGTGATGTGTGTGGTCACCTTCACCACCTGATAGACTGTGCCAGTCATGGGTCAAGAGAGTTCAACACCCTGTATGTCTCTATAGGTGCATCTCACACATATATCTGAGTTTGTTGGAAGGAGGAGAGTGTTGTCTGTGTACATGTGGCAGATGTGAGATTGTGTCTACATCACAATATTCACCAGCTGGACTGGAGAGTACACACAAAGCCGACCCCTGGACATGCCGGGATATCATGATGACATACTCTGTAGCCAGATCACAAAGGATCAGTACAGTGTTGTGTGTAAAAGAGTATAACAGGGATTAGTGCTCAGGTTTGTTGGTGTTCTGTAAAGAGTAGCTGAGAAGGAGTCCAGACTAAATCATGACACCTCCGACAGCTATGTCATATACAGCAATGTACACACATATATGTCATGAGTCAGGGCCAACTGTACGTGACTGACAATGCTGACATCCTGACAGACAGGCCCATATATACATACCCACCTCCCACTGACGATAGTCCATATCATCATACCAGGAGATATCACATGTAGAATGGATGAACAGCTACCCCCAATGCCAAAAGCATGGCATCAAGTGGACTACATTGATTCCCAATATGTGCCATGCATAAACTTCAGAAGAAACAGATCCTGCACCTGAACAGTCAGCTGAGCCTCCCCCCTACACAGGATGTGGAACTGTTGAATGTGTTACAGCAACATATGGCACTCCCACACAAGTGTTGGTGCACAACACACCATGGGAAGTATAGTCCAGTATGCCTATGAAGTCCGATCTGCAAGGCCATGGAGCCCATCATGGTTGAAGTCATAAACCGAGCTATTGGAAGCTGACATACACACAACCGTACTAACTGTGGTATGTTCATGTGCGGATCATGGTTCCCAAACATGCTAGACTGTTTGCAAGGCAGACACCCAGGACATACATCACTGAACACAGCTACACATGTCTCACATACACTTTGAATAGCCCTTTATCAACATCCCAGGCACATGTAGTACCCACAAAACCAACAAGCTGTGCATAAATATGTGTTGACATATGACGGAATGTTAATGTGTCCACAGATAGAACACACAAGGTAAGGATTATGAGTTCCTGTTCAAGCTGTTGACACCTGACGACCCTCATGGACCATTCCTGGAATGGCATAAAACAAAGTGTACACACATTACCATGTCCAGTCTGATGATGTTACCATCCTAGAAATACAGCAGGAGAAGGAAAACAACCCAGTAAAGCAAATAGTGCGCTATGCTAATGCGTTTCTCTCTAGTATCATAATATAGTTAGGTAGGGGTTTGAATCCTGCAAACGCTGACTGCATGTGTGAAATTGTCTTGGAAAGGAGTGCCCTTTTTGTAGACTGGGAAAACACACTAGAAGATGTACATTCCTCTTTGGAAAGACTGATGATGTCATCATCCTAGAAATACAGCAGGAGAAGGGAAACCATGCAGTAAAGCAAATAGCGCGCCGTGCTAATGCGTCTCTCTCTAGTATCATAACATAGTTAGGTAGGGGTATGAATCTTGTAAATGCTGACGGTGTGTGTATGTGTGCAGTTGCCTTGGAAAAGAGTGCCCTTTTTGGAGACTGGGAAAACACACTAGAAGATGTACATTCCTCTTTAGAAAGACTGATGATGTCACCATCCTAGACATACAGCAGGAGAAGGGAAACTACCCAATAAAGCAAATAACATGCTGTGCTAATGTATCTCTCTCTAGTATCATAACATAGTTAGGTAGGGGTTTGATTCCTGTAAATGCTGAATGTATGTGTGTCAATGTGATGTGAGTTTTGCTTTTACTATGGTATGACATATTATGATTACAACAGTACGTGCATTGCACACATCAGGTATATGCGTGGCAAAATATATGTGTACATGTCCCCTCAATCAGTACATAGGTATGAAGCCTGCATACTACATGAATACATTTGTTGCCATTGACAGGTTGTGCCGCTACTTCTCAGAGTGTAGTTCACATATGTATGTATGTGACAGGGCCGTCCACAGTTGTGATCCGTGGCCAAGGTCATCTGTGCCACACACACCCATGGCAGTTACTTAAGAGTAGTGTGAGTGAGGGTATATGCCTGGGGTATATGTCAGACATGTTCATACACAGCAACAACTTCCAATAATGGACAGTCGTTATAGGTGTACAACTGCCTTGGGGTTATGCATCCAGGCCTCTAATGTCTCATGTGATACACCTTGGGACTCCACAATACCTATGGATATGTGGATACCAAGGGACACATGACATAACATGAGGCTGTATGTACACATTGGTACCCAACATACATGTTGAGGTCTACTACCTATGTGGTACTGACAGGATAGTAAGTATAGTACATGTGGATGACTATGCCATAGTTGGCTTACTGCTATACAGCATGTATCAGATGACAGGAATCTGTCTGTATGATACCCTTGTGTAGGATATGCGTCCCATCCAGGGAATGGATTGTAGGCCAATGCATGCATTTACAGAGTTGGATGGACACATCCCTAGTGTGTTTGCATGTACCTAAGGGGGCTATATACCAAACAGAAGTGGTCACAGGAATGGGTGGCAAGCATTACCACTGGTTAGTGCTATAGTGTAGCACCGGAAGGATTCAACTGTTACTGAGTTCCCTACGACTGTGTGTCATTTGTCAGGACATCATCCAATGCTTGCTTATAGTCATGCTGTTGAGGTTGCATATACTACCAGACCGCAAATCATTGACAGATACTAACAGTATCACCCACAGCATAGTGTCAACCCATGTCATACACACGTCTACCCATGTTAGTACATAACTGTAGTAGAATGCATACTGGCTACTGGAAGATACTATGAGATGTTAACAATGTGTACAACAGGGTATGCCACATGTCCCATCTGTCCACTATGCACGTACATGCAGACAGTGCACACCCACCATGTTCACAGGTGTACACTTGCTAATCTGTACTGCACACATCACACACATACTGTCCACTCACTAACACATGCAGGCAACACATTACACTTCAGCCAAGTGGCACATGGGTGGACAATACATACTCAGACCTAACAGTGGTGTAAACAATGCTACATTGACAATCAGAGCTTTGATGCATAATGTCTGCTGGGATATACCTACAAGGATGTCATTACACTTTCCTGTTGACAACTTGCTGATATTGCTACACTGCTATGTCACCCTGTGCATCAGCACCATGTTAGCCTGTTCCTCCATCAATGTTACAGATGACAGGAGGCGACACAGGTATCATCATATGCACAGGGCATTTTGTTGTTTGCCAGAGCCTGACATTGACCCATCCAATCGACATGTGTGTGTGTGTGTGTGTGTGTGTGTGTGTGTGTGTGTGTGTGTGTGTGTGTGTGTGTGTGTGTGTGTGTGTGAGGGACAACAGTATAGCATGGGCCAATGTTGATGTAATGTGTGTGTGTATGTGTGAGCCCTAGTTGTTTGGTTAATGTGTGTGTGTGTCTGCATGCACACAGCTCCACCATGTGGCTGCCATATACAGTAGTTTGTGGGACAGCCACAGACAGTACCTGCTTGGCTGTACAGATCACTGTCTCTGGCCACAGACACAGTACCTGTGCCTGGCAGGGGTGCTACGGACAGTATTGGGTACCAACCCTGACTGGGTACTGTCCTCAGAGGCAGAGGTAGGACGACTGGACCCATGTCCCTGCTGGGACTGGCCAGAGCCATGTGCACGTGGTCTACTGGGACGGTCAATGGACAGGCCAGCCCCAGCATTGCTGGGGCTGGTACTGCCACTACGGGAGCGGCTGTGAACTGGGGGCCATCCGCGACTACTGCCAGCTGTTGCTGGCATGCGTCTGCATTGATGTCGCAACCATCCCGCACGGTCCTGGCTCACAGAAGACATATTGTGGAGGGCATCTAATGTCTCCCCCCAACATCTATCAATGACCTCGGTGTAAGTCCAGATGGCACCGGCAAGGTCACGGATGCTGACATTGATAGTGGTGTAATGTGCCCTCTGCGCCCTAAGTCCCTGCCTGGTGTACCGTTCCATATGTGCCTGAGCCTGCATTACAGCCCGGAACATACTGGACATCGTAAGACCTGTGAGGGCACACCTGCCAGGGGCAATATGACCAGTGGTGCTCCCCCGAGAACCCCTGGACCTCCGCCTATGTGATACCGTTCCAGAAATATGGCCATGGCTAATGTGAGGGGATGCAAGTGCCATGGGTACCATACTCTCCTGGTCAATGCCAACTGTATGCTGTCCCTCGCCTATGGCCATTGGTGGTGAGGGATGTATTGACTGTATGAGTGTGCGCATAGATGGGGTTGAACACTGTGTACTGTCGACTGGTGGACCAATGACAGACCCTGTCCAGCCTTCCTGTGCCAAAATATATGTCTCATCAGCAGTACTATCCGTGGCAGTGGCTTCAGGTTCCCTGCTGCATTCGGCCACCCCTAACTCAGCACCTGTGAAAGGAAGACAGGAAACACACTTTACGGTCTGCACATGAACACATGCACACATGCACACATGCACACATGCACACATGAACACATGAACACATGCACACATGCACACATGCACACATGAACACATGCACACATGAACACATGAACACATAAACACATGAACACATGCACCTGCACACATGCACACATGAACACATGTACACATGTACACATGAACACTAATACACTCCTCACTACAGCACATACATGCACACACCAGCAATTCAACACATACTCTATAGTGGGTGAAGGAGGGTGTCAGTATCACAAGGTAAACAGTAACCACACATGTGTCAGCATGCAGAATATGTGTTGCACAAGACCATACAGTGCAAGTGTACATGCCCCAATTTAATGGCAGTATACATGGCTTTGATGCAACTGTCTATTTGTTCAGTGATTGGTTACACCCTGAAACACAATGTGTACATGGACACAACATTGCTGTGCAGGTATTTTCAGCTCTGCAATGGCCTGTGCACCATCACTCACAAGTATACATGCCATGGCTGCATGTGTTATCTGTGTGACACATAGATATCCATGTCTGAGTACAGTGTCTGTGTCCATAGCAGATAATAGTGGGCATGGGTGTAGCACATGCATGCTATGTACACACATGGGATGAGTGGTGCATGTTGACGTGATGGTATCCCAATGCTCAACATGGCCAGTGTGCAGTGGTTATGGTGAGTGTGGGACATATTGCAGATATGTCGGTGCCAGACATGGCATGGCATGCTACACGACTGCAACATTAAACACCGCACATACCCAATGTGTGTCAAGTGACCTATACACCCACTAGCATTCCAGGACATATATGTGACACTTTGTTTGGATGGTGATTGCTGTGCATATTGTGTATACTGGCATATGTAAGCACACACACAACATGCTATGCATATTGTGTATAGGTGCATATGTTTGCACACACACAACATTGAGGTGCAAAGCAATGACTGCTATGACTAATACTGTGGTTACTGTAACTAGATGGGGTGTAGTACCCTGTGCCATCATCACCATGCATCCTGTGGTCACTCACAGCTACTAATGTGTGCAAGACCACCACCTAGCATGATGTATCTGAACTGCAGTACCGTGGCTACATTCACAATTACACAAACACCTTGTATATGGATGTGTGAGGTGCCCAATAGGGAGCATTGCCTAACATGACTGTGTTATGTGTTGCAGAGTGTTGCACAGACCCATGATAGGCCTCTATCCCTGAGGTACATCGTGTGTGTGTGCATGACATGTGGGATACTGACGTGTGACCTTACAGCGGGTGTGTGGTAATGCCAGCTGTAGCATGTTTCCGTGTACTACGTATGATAAATGTGTTCTGTTATGTACAGCTGTAGCAACTATGCATATCCAAGTTGCAGTACAGTTTTGCCGCAATTGTGTCTGCTGCACTGTGCATTGTATGTGATTGAGGCAGCTACTGACTTTATTGAGATGATTAATGTCTCACAGCAAACATGGACAGCATACATTATGCGTAGGTGTGTTACGTGTACATAGCCTACACCTCACCTATGACATGCACATTTCATTACCAATATTAAAGTGTTAACACACTCACCAGCATGTATCGTCTGCCCTTCTGTCACACCAGAGGGACCTACAAGAATATGACACAGTTTGTCAGCGGCCACAACTGTGGCATTGCTAATGTCAGTGTGCTAATCTACAGTGGAACAATAGTCAATAGTCACAGGTGTGGAGATACTATTCCAACTATCAGTATTGCACACGACAGGCAGCACAACTGCTAAATACACAGTACACATCTCACATAAGCATATTCTAACAATACAGGTAACTGTAGTCTACAGCTAGGGCATATGACCTGCATGCTCCATGTCATCCTACTGAGTGGCTCCGGACTCCATGATGACACATGTGTGATGCTGTGGCTGCTGTAGTCCAGGATCCACCAAGCTTAGGAGCAGCTCCTCAACTCTGGTGAGGGGGGGATGTATGGGCAACCCACCACCTGTGGCAAGCTGTTGCCTATGGATATCAGACGTACGCCGCCGGACATGTCTAATTAAATCACTTCAGTGATGGCGTACCTGCTCATATGTCCGGTTATGCATGCCTATATCATTTACCCGGTGAACAAGATCTTGCCACAGTGCAGTATGTTCATGCTGGTGCTGGTTGGCCCTAGAAAAGAGCAGGCTATAGTGCTGTACCAGGCTAGCCTGTATTTCCTGCTCCTCCACAGCTGTATACGCCAGATTGCGTTGATGAACCATAACCCTGGAAGACAATTAAACAATATGTGTGAGCAAGTCATGTGGCACACTTAACATTATGAAGTACAGATATCACTTAACTGCCATATATAGCATCTGTCTGTGTATCAGAGGATACACACATTCAATACCACATATCAGTGCTCAGCCCACAACTGTCTGACAGTGCCTGCCACACTCCATACAACAAACCTGTATACACCAGTACTCGGCACACTGTTTGGGATACAATGCACAACCTTGCACCAGAGGTATATATCAACCTAATGCATGAAGAAATATGTCATCCAATGCAGTGAATGTAATGTACATTTACAGTATTACCAGTAATCTAATCCACCCTAGTCTTTGATGCCATACCCCTACCAAACATATGTGCACGGTTGTTAATATAGCTGGCATGCTGATGTAACAGAGTATACATGTTGCTAGGTACACACACATACCCTGTACATGTGATTGCGGGCATGGTACAGGCATCATTACACACACATTAGACATACATACAACACACAAATGTATGCCAACACAGATGAGCATTACCTGTGTACCTTATAGTACTGTGTGCCCCTACTTAAAGATACCTATGCCTGAGGTATGTAATCTGTGCAGACTACAGGAAACACACAGTACAGTGTTACCAGGGAATGTGAACATGCACCATACTGTGGTGTTTAAGACTACAGCTTCAGGTAGTACAACAGTTCATATGTGAGCTGGATTCACCAGCAGTACCACTTACTGAGCATACATGTATTGCTTCAGCCTACAATGGGACACCACAGTCGTACACAAAGAACTACATCACAACATATGCCATCCTACTATGTCTGCATCCCAATAACTGACACATCCTTCTCTGGCCTCACACCTAGGACATAAACTACCATGACAGACACAACCTCACGCTAAGCTATCACACCTTTACAGACCTTGCACACAGTCAGTGTCACACACATTCCACCTCACATAGCAGGTATTGCCCTGAGTACATGTGTGTGTGCATTGTGTCATAGTTATGTAATACGCTATTGGCCCTGGGCCTAGAACAGCCTAGCCATATGCTACCCTGCCCTTTGACACACATGTAATGTGATTTCACTTGCTCCCATCAAACGGATACACAGAGGTGACTCCCAGGGCATATTACCTATCTCCATAACATTCATCAGGGGTATGTATGACATCTGCTTATGAGGACCCTTGTTTGTTAATGCTGGATGGTTTAGTCCAGAGTATGGCATATTTGTGTATAGGAACCTGTACCTCCAGCATATGCTGTTTAGTGCAGTGACAAGGATTAGGGCACTAGGTCATGTAGCCTGGAGGGGTTGTGAGGTGTTGTCATGGTGCTTGGCTGACTGCTATGGGTGTAACATACCTCTGTATGTCCGACAGTGGTAATCTCTGGGTAGGCAGTATGCCACGCACTCTAGCTGTGGTTTCATGAGTCAGCCTGCATGGAGCATGTGTTTGAGGGCAGTATCACTCTTTGTTAGGTATGTCTGTGGCCTTTTCACTTGCTGTAGTTGTCATGTGAGGTACATACCACATGGGGCATTGTGAGGAGTAGAGGGGTACACTGACCTATATTACCCTAGATGACACACCTTTTGTGATGACATGTAATACGTACCACATAGAGAGATTACAAGACTAGTGTGACACTGTGTTATCAAAGGGGAGCCTACTATCCACCTGTGTCCCATGTCCCTTCTGACACCTTTAGTGTTAGGCAGGCTAACACCTATGTGGTAGTTACTGCATAAAGTGTTTTGGAATGGGGTATGGCACTGCAGTATCAACACTGGGGTTCAGTCCATGCCTTGGTCAACAGGCACCTGTTGCAGTACATATGACCCCGTGTCTCCCTCTCTCTCTCTCTCTATATATATATATATATATATATATATATATATATACATACATATCTATACATATCTGTACATATCTATACATATCCATATATATCCATATATATCTTTATATATCTATATATATATCCATATATATCTATATTTATCTATCTATCTATATATATATATCTATATATATATATATATATATATATATATATATATATATATATATATATATCCATATACATATATATCTAACTATATCTATATCTATATATATATGTATATATGTATATATCTATATATATAGATCTATGTATCTATAATTCTATATTTCTATACTTATATATATATATATATATATATATATATATATATATATATATATACACACACACACACACACACACACACACACACACACACACATATATATATATATATATATATATATATATATATATATATATATATGTATACACATTACATCTAAACATACATTGCTGTACATATAGCTGCACATATAGGCACATAAACTGCCCACCTGTCATGGATAGGGATGTCAATTATGCAACCGTTGTGAGACATACGGTTATGTAATACTATTGCACAATGTTGTGCAGAATGCATTCTGCTGTCCTCAGGCCGTATAGCTGTAGCAGGCCTCACTGCCTGTAGCTCAGTCCCACAGCATTTAATCACCACATGACATATACGAGCACTGCTTGCTGTCTGCAATGCCACACACTACAACCTACATACAAATGTGCACATAGCAGCCTTCAACAACATACATATGTCCAGCCTTCACTAACAGTTGCAGTATGTCCCTTGCCCTATGCAAATGTGCATGCACATATAGATACAGACTGCGGCCACATATGGATGGTTCACAGTATGTAGAGTACCCTTCAGACACATCATTCAGATGTCATCAAATACATATCTGTTACATACCTTACCTGTGTATTCCTCACCTCCATCTGTTGTAGATGTTGATTGTTCTTGTGTTATTTTTTTGGTTTTGGTTTCCTCTGTGTGTTGGTCTTTCTTTTCAGTGTCTGTCTCCTACTGCTTGTTCGTATCCGTCTGTCTGTCTCTGTCTGTCTGTCTCTCTCGCCCGCTCTCTCTCCCAGTTGGTGCAATGATATTATTGCATGTGTGGACAGCAGATACAGGCTTTTTTAGGTATCTGCACATGTGCATGTGATGGCCTCTGCACCAGTTGGTGCACACCATTTAGTAATTGCATGCAGCCTGCTGTGTGGTAATTGCAGTTCTCACTGTGATTTCAGGACACTGCTATAAAATGATAAGTTAGGTAGGCGTAGCCCTTTCAGTTTTGCAAGGTGGGGACCATGCTTGTTTGCTGTGGACACTGTTGCCTCAGTCAGAAGGATGGTATATGTCTCATATCTGAAGCTGGGTTGTAGCCAGTGAAATGCATGTTGTACTGAAACCTGACTGTTGCTTCTTCCAGTACACTCTTCTCAGTGTGTAGGTTTACTCACACCTCCTAATGCTAACACTGGATACATGGGAGTATGTACTTTCTTTTCGAATTAGAGAATTAACTGGCATACAACAGTAGTTATTGCAATGTGTTCCTATGGCTTTCCTATTTTCCCTTTACATTCACTCTTTGTAATGCATGTTATATTTCTTTCAGCACCAAGTTATTGCATATCTTCTATGGTGTAGTGGTACTTCATGCAGATTGGTGAGTCCAAGGTCCTGGGTTCGAGACTGACAAGGTATTTTATTTTGCTGCTGAGCAGTACAAGGGCCTTATCATACAGAGTGACTAAGTCACTTTTATGCAGTTGTGAGCGGGTTTGCGTGGGGTTGCACGATGCTTAGCGATCCTAAGCTAAGCTGAGCTCAGCTTATTTTATTTTAGCAATACTACGCCAAGCTTGGCTTAGCTTATCATATCCTAGCGATGCTAAGTAAGCTTAGCTCAGCTTATTTTACTTTAGCAATACTACGCCAAGCTTGGCTTAGCTTATCATATCTTAGCAATGCTACGCTAAGCGCACACATGTGCATACTGGTGCAAACCCGCTTACTACTATTTACATGAGCTCACTCCCGCTAACCCCTGCGCTCATTTCTTTGACAGAAAAGTAAATGGGGAGATAGGTATGTGGTGATAAAGGCTGCACAAAGCGGGGAAGACAGTAGGGAAACCAGCTCGGGATGTACAGGATGGGTTTGGAGAGGGTCCATAGCTGGCCATTTCTTTACCAGCAGCAGCTGTGCATATGCAATACATTAGGAGGGATATTTGAAACCTTCCACCCTGAGAGATGGGTGAGGACAACTAAGTATGTTGTACTACTAGTTATGACTATCAGGCACATGCACTGTTTGTGAACTGCTACACTGTCATTAGTATGTTACTCACTTCTGAACAGATTGTGGTTTGTTTGTGTTGACATTAGCACAGTCTGCTCAGGACAACTGGACATATTTCCCTACTGTGTATGCCTACCTACACCCTTGGTTGTGCCTGACTAGATGGGTATATAGTACCTTTGGGTAGGGTTGCAGAAGTGCAGAGTGCATTATTTATTATCGTGTGATATTTATCTTACTGAACATGCATGGTTGCTGTGTACCTGTAAGTCTATAAAGGCTAGTAGTCTGTCTGAGTAGCTCCCACCTGTGGACATATCCAGATGGTAGACAGAAGTCAGCCTAGTATTCTTTGACTGTGCACCACAGCAGTCTTTTCAGCACCTGAGCAATGGCATTGTCACAGGTGGTTGCTACCGGTACATGGCTACATCCTTTGATATTTCTGTGTTATAATTCTACATAAGGGCATGCTTGTGGGATTCATTGTACAGCTATTTGCAGACTGTGTAACAGCAGACAAGCTGATATGCCTGTGTGTTTCTGACTCTTCCAGGCCTCAGATACTCTCAGGTATATATTTGAACAGCCTCAGGAAAAGGTACATATAACTGGGATACACCTGTGATATATTTCAGACATTTTGCAGTTCAGACTTTGGGGGATTCAGAGTATATGTATTACTACACCTTTTCTGACGTGCAAGCAGTGTCTACTCTCATGTATTGACATTTGTCATTAAGTGAGATTCCCCACCTTTCTGCCTAGTGTTAGTACATTTCACAGAGAGTCAGAGGGGCACAGCTAATATTTGTTTACAAATCAGGGTCATCACTGTAGATCAGTAGATCAGTCACAGTTGGGAGGTCTGGCCTGTGACCTATGCAAATATGCCAGTGTTTATCCTGCTCTCATACTGTGTGGGGTTTGTAAGGTGCTACTGTAACATTATTCCCTACTAGCATGGCTGATTCTCTTTTCACAGTCATGTCATGCAATTCCACAACACCTGCTGGTTAAGGCCCACAGAACAAGATTTGTGTTATGCCATTCCTATTTTCCCTTTACATTCACTCATGGTAATGCATGATATATTGCTTTCAGCAGTGAGTCATTGTATATCTGCTGTGGTGTAGTAGTACTTCATGCAGACGGGTGAGTCCAAGGTCTCAGGTTCGAGACTGACAAGGTATTTTATTTTGCTGCTGAGCAGTACAAGGGCCTTGTCATACAGAGTGACTAAGGCACTTTTAAGCAGTTGTAAGTGGGTTTGCGTGGGTTTGCGTGACACTTAGCGATGCTTAACTAAGCGCACACAAGCTCAGACTTGCGCACCCCTGCTAACTACTGCTTAAAAGTGCTTACTCCTGCTAACCCCCGCGCTAAATTCTCTTAAAGAAAAGTAAATGGGGAGATAGGAAAGTGGTGAAAAAGGGGGTACAGAGGGAAAGACAGTAGGGAAACCAGCTCAGGATGTGCAGGATGGGTGTAGGGAAGGTCCATAGCTGCCCATTTCTTTACCAGCAACGGCTGTGCATATGTTTGAAATTTGGTGTGAAATTTGAAACGTTCCACTCCTGAGAGATGGGTGAGGACAACAAAATATGTTGTACTGCCAATTAGAATTATCAGTTTACATGTCCAGCGGACATGTGTGCGAATTGGGCAGCTATGTATGGGGCGTAATTTTTTTGTGGGAACAGATTGCCCTTTTTTTTTTATTTTTTTTTCACGTGAGAGTGGAATGTGAGGTAGAAGAATTAGGTATATTTGGGGAGGTAGGTTGGGAAGGTAAACAGACAAGACAAACAAGGCGCATACAATACCTCATTTTCAATAAAGAATCGTTTTTTATCATTATGAGTGGATTTAGCCTGAATTTTGGTGGAACACTAGTGTTGGCTATACGAGTGTTATACTCTGTTCGAGCTGTGCAGAAGTTACTATATTTTACCAGCTAGCCTTTTTCCTTCTACAGTCGGTTTTTGGTGTTGTTTGGTTCAGTTGTTTTGTGTTGTTGGCTGGTATGGAGGAGATCACAGAACAGTCACAAGCTTCATTGAACAGAGAAGAATTTACCAAACTACAGATGGAGGTATCTTCCCTTAAGTCTGAAGTTACCAGACTTATTGAGTTAGTGAGCAGGTCGCTGATGTCCCCCAAGGCAACAGAAGGAGCTGGATTTGAGCATACATCTACTGTCAAGCGTACACTTATTACTAAAGGTGTTGACACTAGTACTCAGATAGACATTCCTAATGGACAAGTGGTCAACGCAGAAGAGAGGGGTTCTATGCAGGACCTGCCATCTACAAATTACAGGAATACGAATATCAGTCCCACCTTGGAGAATGATTTTACTTTTGGCTTTAGTTTATTTCACGCTAGAGAAGAAGCCGAATGACAAGGGGCGAGACCTAAATGCCATAATGGCATGAAAACTTATTCTGCTGTCACTGGAACTCGCACTGAACAATTAAAAGGTACTGTTGATAATAGATTTGTTTCCAGTTTCTTAGGAAACAATTATCATAAACATAATAAAATCACTGGACATGTTTCAGGTGGCATGAACAGGACAGTGGGTCAACATAATTATGACTGTCTTGATTTATTTTTAAGGGATGAATATGATTTTGATACTAATGTTGAACATGGTAGTGGTCAAGACAAAGGAGGACAACATGCCCCTTTTAAGGGCTCGTTAAGGGACTCAATTAATATGCTCAGAAATAAATTATTAAATATAAAGAATGTTAAGATAGATAATGCATATTTAGCCAAGTGTATTTCTTTGCAAATAGTACCTAAAGGCCTTAGATTTTTTAAATTACCTATGGGCCTGAAATACAACATAGGTACTATTAAAGTATTTAATAAAATGTTTGATAATTTTGGTATAGAATATATGAATATGCTCATCAAATTCAATAATGAGAAATTGTTTACCCTGATTCGAGAGTTTGAGAAATTGAACCAAGATATAGTAAATGATATATCGTTTACACAGTGGAAATATTTATATGACAAACAGTTCTACTATGCTGAACAAAAGGCCCAAGGAATATTCAACAGGAAGAATAAGAAAATACAGAGAGATGTAGAGTTATATTACCAAAATAGAGCTTACATATGGCCACAGGATAGAACTTCCAATGATAACACAGTATATAATAGAAATAGAGGTAAATATTTTAATAAGGAAACTAATTTTCAGGGGGGCAGATTTTACCCCGCGGCAAAAAATCAAATAAAATAGTTAAATCAGATAAGTTTCCTAAACAATTTTCAGTATGTGACATATCTCATAGTACGCACACGGTTGAGTTTGATAGTCAAGATAGCAAACAGTATCCAGAACATAATGATAGGAATAAAACCCAAGTGGAAAACATTATTCATATTTACAATGGGTTTAAGGTGTTTAATTATACTGATATGAACATTACTCCAGAATTTTTTACATTATTCAGTAAAGGTATGAAATTTATTCCATCTACAGGTTTCCAACTTGTGGATATTATTAAAGAAGTCAAATTATTTTGTCAAAGACTCAATTTAGCTATGCAGTTTAGAGAACATAACACGCAACAAGGACCGACTGAACATCTTGGATTAAAAAAGAAAAGTACGTATATACCCATATCAAATAATCAAGTGGGTAATTATGAGAAGATGGTGTGTCATGATATTTATAAATTATAAAAAAAATCTTAAGACCAACAGTTGTTATAAGCTAGATATTGAGGACAATTTGAATGAAGTAGAATGACAATGCTTAAATCAATTTATCAGCAATAAGGATATTAGATTAATGAAACCCGACAAAGGGGGCGGAATTGTGATATATAATACATTTGATTATGTTAATGAAATGCATAATATTTTGTATTCATCAAATAATTATGAAGTAGTGTCGTTAAATGAGATTAATATTGGTTACAAAAGAATTGATCTAACATTAGAAGAATATTTTATTGATCATAGAATTACCAGTGATATCTACCAATATTTAAAAGTTGAATATCCGACTCTGGCTACTATTACAGGAATTCCCAAAGTACACAAGTGTATCACCCAGCCTTCCTTTTAGGCCTATAGTTTCTGGTTCAAGATCCAAAACATATCCTTTAGGAGATGCCATTGATAGATGGGTAAAGCCTATTTATGAAAAAAATCACTCACTTAATAAAGGATTCAGCTTACATCAGACATATGGAATAAGGATCTCATTTTCATCACCATAGACATAGTGGACGCAGTGGATCTTTTTTCATGTATCCCTAAGGATATAGGTTTAGAGTATTTCAGTAACAGTCTGACAAAGTTTTCAAACATGGACTGGGACCGCATATGCCTTATGGTAGATATTATGGGACTAGTTTTGGACCATAATTATATACATTTTCAAGGTGAATATTTTAGGCAATGCAAAGGTGTGGCTATGGGGGCCTCTTGTGCCCCCGTTTTCGCCAATATAGTCATGTTGCAATGGGAAACAGAATATGTGTTCAAGAGCCAATTGTATTCCAATATAGCATATTATACATGATATTTGGATGATTTATTCATCTTATGGAAGGGTTCAAAAGATGAGATTAATTCTTTTATGGAATTTATTAATGGCACAACAAATTTTTTAAAGTTCACTCATAACATCAGTGAGAGTGGCATAGCATATTTGGACACATATATTAGCCATTCTGATAAGGGATTTATTTCACAAATTCATAGGAAGGGAACCTTTTCAAGTGACTATATTGAATTTAATAGTTATCACCCTCCCCATATATTCAGAAATGTCTACAAAGGACAATGTATTAGGGCAGCTTGTATGTCATCTACTAGAGAAATCATGAATAGGGAAGTTGACTGAATAAGTAATATGTTTAGTAATCGAGGATACCCCTCAGCCCTATTATCACAAGTTTCCAACTATGTGAAGAATGAATGGGGTAAAAAATTTCCAACTTTATTGGCAAGTCTTTAGATTTTATGAAGATTCATAATAGAAAGAAGGGATATGACGATGTAGGTATGTGTTGTAATCGAGTTTGCGTCTTGATGTATACTCCTTACACAAAGTATATTAGAGATATTTTAAGACAGCACTGGAACTTAGTAACAGTAAATGATGATGCAGCTTCCGTTTTGGGCAATTATCAGAGTTTTGTATATAAAACAGCACCCAACATTAAAAAATTATTGGAGAAAGCTTCTAAACAAAAAACGGTACACAATACAAAGCTGTCGATGGGAACTAGAAAATGCGGTACCTGCAAACAATGTTATGCCATAAATGAGGTAGGCAATATTAAGTTAGGAGATATCAACAAGACTAATATTAAATGCAAAGCAGGAAATTGTAGCACCAAACAAGTCATATATATTGCTACATGTTATGCCTGCAGCGCATTATATATAGGCAAAACAGAGAGAGCCCTTAGGAAACGAGTATATGAACATATTTATAAGATAAAGATTAAAGACAATAACAATGCACTTTATAAACACATATCCATATATGGTGAATCACATGGTTTTAAACTTGCCATTATAGATCACGTAAAAGTATTTACTTATGGGGGAAATTGGAAAGCACTTTTAGCCATGAAAGAAAGTAAGTGGCAAATTTTGACAGATGCCATTAGGTCACCTGGCATAAATGAAAATATAAGTGTTAAACCATTTTTAATCATGGCATATATATATCATGGATGTTGCCATTGTATTTTGATTTTTGTTGACTTGTTACAATTTATGAGCACTAGTCATGCAAGTTTTACCATTTCACTATTACATATATTTGGAGTATGTTTTAAGATGAAGTTAGTACGTGCAGAGTGTATTTTATTTTATTTACCATAATTATTTTTATTTATTTACATTGTCATTATATTTATATTGTCATTTTTCATATCAGCACACTGGATCTGTTGAAATGCTTAGCTGTTTTTAGCATAGTAGTATGTATATATAGAGTTATTATGACTATGTCTCTTTAAATTCCTTTTGAATTTTTGGCGCCAAAAAGGTTAATTAATTGTGAACAGGAAGTACTCCATTTTGGTTCTGAGGAAGTCTGATTTTTAACAGATGAAAGCGCTAAACCTTATTTTCAATAAAGAATTGTTTTTTATCATTACGAGTGGATTTAGCCTGAATTTTTGTGGAACACTAGTGTTGGCTATACGTGTGTTATACTCTGTTTGAGCTGTGCAGAAGTTAATATATTTTACGAGCTAGCCTTTTTCCTTCTAAAGACGCATACAGGGACAGAGTTTGACACATGGGGTGGGTGAACACAATTGACGGGGAAGGATGTTTGGAAATCGCAAGCCCATGAGCCCACAGATGATAACAGTGGAACTGAGATCCCCACCCATGGGCAGTCACCACTGCACCTTCACAACCCTGAGGGTGGCTGTGCTGAGGGCTGTGTAGGACGGGCAGGCTCACCTGAGAGATGCGCCACTCTCACCTCAAGCTGGCGTAGGGGATCAGCAACTGAATGCTGGATCTCCCTACGCACCACAGCCCGGACTCTAGCAAGGGTGACAGGTGGCCCTCCTCCGCCCACGCTTGCACGGGGGGATGAGTCCCATCCCCTGCAGTGCTTCCACCTGAAGGTGGCACAGGACCAACGGAGGAGGGGAGCCCGGGCTGGGCACCAGAGCCACTGGTGCCAGGTGCACTCGCCAACTGAGGAAGGACAGGTGGGTCCGCTGGGACCGGCCTTCCCATACGTTCTGTGATTAGGTGTATTTACTTACAACATAAACAACAACATTCCAGATTAGTTGTAACAGCATGCAGTAATATTCCCATTAACCCAACACACCAAGGTTCCAACAGTTGAACAGCAAGCATAACACATGCATATATTGAACAACAGTGGATATGCCAACAGCATGCAGGGATGTTTGGTAGCAACAGGCCACCATGAACATGGTGTTTGAATAGGGCACATGCGTCAACATCAATGCAAATATTTATAAAACAATAGGACATATGTCCCAACAAATATTTACGATTACGCATACCCATTGAGGTGTGGAATTGCATGGTTTATGCACATACGGTAGGGTGTAGAAAAAACATCAGTTAACATCTTATAATGACCTTTTAGTCTACACTACATTCCCAGTGACTGCAAGTGTATATCCCCTACCTATATTATTACACTTCCCACCATACATTAGGTTCTGTCATGGGTTTAGCTAGTTCAATATATGCCTGACCTATATCTGACATTAACTGTCCAGGATGCAGATGTTACTGCTACATATTTCTTGTTTGCATTTATATTTCTTTATCTACATATCTGGGATGTTTTCACATGACATTTTCACTTCGATTTGTACAGAACCCTGCATTTCTTAACACACACTCACATTTCTGGTGAATAATTACATGCTACATGTGTGCCAGGTTTACTTATTCATGCCAGCCAGTAACTGACTATTGTGGACTGTATATATGTTTCACAGCTACTAGCACTTCCATCACCCACTTTATATGGGACTGCATAACTCTGGGTTGCCAGCACATTTTCAAACAGTACTGTTTGTATAATGCAAAGGTACTACAACATTTCAGACTCTGTGACACAGACACACTCTGGGTTTTAGTCCTTTATTAATGACATTGCACACTTTTCCACAGGCTCACTCCTTTATTTGTTTTAACGGTGTTTATGGCAGACATGTTCAAGACATATTATACCTTTATTAATAGGTTAGAACAATCTTTTTTTCAGGCTCACTCATTTATGTTATATGAAAGTGCCTGCAGAGATATTATTCCAGACATATGTTACCTTTCTTAATGGGTTACTACACTCTTTTTCTGCCTCTGTGACATTTTTATCTGGCAGTACATGCAGAGGACTTATTCAGGCAATTCTATGGCTGTTTTATTGGACTACAACACATTCTTTCATGCTCTCAAAAAATATTTTATATAACAATACATGCAGAATAATCACTAACCTGCCTGGTGGTGCAACCTTGCAGCCTATCAGCATAGGCTTGCTGATTCATAACACGGTCACCTGCAGCTGTAAAGTAAGTGAAGGGATATTGAAACATACCTATCCATTATACATACTCCATTATCAATTCTTACATACTGCATTCCATGGCTACATACTCAGTTGTGGGGCATCCTGCATCCCACGGGCCTCCTGTATCCACTGGTTCAGGCGGTCCTGCTTTCGTCTCTTCAGGTCTGCATGGTGGTGACGGACCTGCTCACCAGTCCGGGGAATGCCTGTGGCACTGGTGAGGTCACAAGCTAAATGGATCCAAGCCTCTGCCTTGTACTCCATCCCTTGGAACTGGCCCTGCAGGAGTCTTGACTCGTGACAGTGGACAAGGAGCCAAACCATGTATTTGGACTCCTCGATGCCCCAACGTTATGCTCGGAAGTGTGTACCCTCTCCTACACCTGCCATTCTGACTGCAAATGTGTGCTACAATCAGTTATGGCGAGTATTCCCACCTATAACTTTTTAGTTTGGAATAGTTGGAGTTTTTCCAGCTGCTTGATATGCATAGTAAGATATATCCCAAAAGGCGCACTGTATTTGATAACAGGTCTGATCTATGTGGAATACAGAGAGGTAAGATCTTTCGTTTCTGTAGATTAAATAATATTTTGGAATCAGCTGTGCCAGGTAAAAAGACTTCCTAACCACTGTAAGATTTATCAGGCAACCTTAGTATTGTCCTTTTGTAAGTCTGCTTTAATTGTGCATATTGTGCATTATTCAGCTTTTTTATAACTATTCTGCCTATTGTCTGTGATTTTAAAGACAAATGCTTTGTCTGTCTAGTGTGTGCTGCTTGGAGATATTTTGTAGCTGAGGCAAGCTTTGTTTTTCTCATTTTCATAATCAGAACCATGATTCTTGGTATTCTTTTTGGTGGGAAAATGTATTTCTGTTCAGTACTTTGCAGTAAAACTAAATGCCCAATACTCTTAATATTAATTTAGACAATGCTAAAAGGCTAAATTAAGTTGGAAACAAAGATGTTAAGCTGGTCACTCACTATATACCATCTCTAATTTTGTTAAAGTACTAGTTTTCAAAGATCTCATTGCAACATGAGAATAAGTATTGATGGTAAGTAGATTGGAAACCACACATTATTTTCATTTATTTTTGTACATATACCTGTCACTTTTATCATGCTTAATTCATTGCAGCAACATCACAATGATATGACATAAGAGCACTGTTTTCTCTCATTTTTCCTTCTTTTTTTCTTATTGCTTCCACTAAATCACATTCAGTATTAAAGGTAAGTGAAGTACTGCCAAACTTGTGTAAGTCATCATAACTTATATCAGAAACATTGCTGATCTTGAATGCAATGAACCTCTTCAAGTCATAGACTCTAAGCAATAGTTCAGTGCAGATGACTGAAACAGTTAACTATCAGTCAGCAAACTGGGCTAGCAGGCTATACTTCGTATTGGACTAATCAACTTTTTTGAAGAAGGTACTACTAAATCCTGATCATAATTCCTTAGTAAATTCCTGTGTTATTTTGCACATATGCAAGCCAACTCAAACAGGCAGTGCTTCATCAATAAAATACTGTGCAAGTATTTTATCATTCCTTGTGTCTCAGTTATTTTGTCAACAGAAGGTTATCACAGTCTATATTAAAACAGCATTGACTTTGGCCGCATGTCTGTGACACAAATGGATGAAGCACTGACTTTAAACACAATTATCTGAGACTGATTAGTGACTTGGGAAACTGGAGGAGTTAGGGATGAGTGGGTGAGAGATTCATGATTTATGTTGGTGCATTCATCTGGCAGGGAGGGCTGTGATGACTCTTCCTCCTGTGGTCACTTGGCCTTCCAAGGCAGTGACATAGACTGCTACCCTAGAAACATGGCCCCAGGAGGAAGGATGTGAGTGAGTCCAATAGCTGAAGTGGAAACCCCTTGTGGAAGTCTGTGCGAGAGTGGGCATACCTCTATATCAAGATCATAGGAAATCCCTCCATGATGACAAGGTATCCATGTCACCCCAGAAGTAGGGTTAGACTATATCAATTAAATGCTCTAATGGCTGCTAAGATAACAACTCTATCAGTGGATCTCACTCCACAAGGAGCAAATAGGCTTGGGAACAGCCCTTGTCCTATGGGAATGTATGGGCCAACTGGTCTTGTGGAACCAATGGTTGTCAGTCAATGGGGTGCCACAAAATATAATACAAAAAACAGTATTTACTTTACCAGTGAAGGCTACCTGCAGCCAGATTGTTTTGAGACAGTGAGAGAATTGAATAACTAAACAGTTGCAATATAGTATTCACAGATCTCTAGAAACAAACTGCACATGTTTTTAGGCTTGTAATCCACTACCTACACTCATTTCATTATGGAACATTCACTCATACTTTATCTTATTGCCATCTTTCTTGAGTAATATAAGTTCAATATACGCATCTCTTAAATGCTTAAGAGTATCCTGTTTTGCTTTCAGACCCTGGGTTTGCCATGTAAATTCTGTTTTTGTGATGTTATTTTATTGCAGCATTTTTCCATTAACCACCTTTCTTTTAATTTGTTTTAGACTCTTGATATAATGGACTCTATTTGGCAGGAAAATTCCCTGGATTTGAACCTTGTACCATATGGATGCATTTCTACTGGGAATAATATAGGTATGACTGGTGTAATACTTCCCTCACTTAATTTTTTCCTCTCGCATTTGTCCTTTACTCTTATTTGACTTTGTTGTAATATCACTATTGCGTGTATCCGTACTGACTACTCCAATCTCTCCTTCGCAGGAATGATTGAGATTGTTCGGGATGCAACAACAATAGCTAATGTCCAGAGAAGCAGAGGTGGGACCACCAGGGCATTCAAAGACGATGCCTTGCTTGAATGGCTAAAGACCCAGTGCAAAGTCACAGAAATGGTATGTATTACAGTGGCATTCTGAGAAGAACACATATTCAGGAAGTCCAGACAGATTTGGGGACAACAAAATAAACACGGACTGATGTCATTGTTCAGTAGTATACCTTTCAGGCTATTTTTTGAAATGTATTTATTACTCAGCTATGATTGGCATTACTGTGATACTAGCAATGCCACTGATCCCCATTCACTTATCATATTCTTGTATCCAAGAATGTTTACTTTTTCCACAGTGCTGTCAAAATGATTGCAATGTCATAAAGAAGCGTTTATCCATCTTATTCATTTCTAACATTCATTTTACTAGAATTTGTTCAGTTTCCTAATCCTGAATATAACCATTTATAAATTTAACCTCTGAGAGGCCTTCTATGCTGAATATGGATAGCATCTCTCTGAATGTATTGAGACTGGTACTGGATAGGTCTCTCAGGGAATCCTCAACTGGATTCACTACTGCACTAGCATCTGTCCTTCAGTGGTTTTGACTGACTTTGACCATCCACTCATCTGTGGTCAAAGTGTTGATCTATCGTCCTTTTTGGGATACATTTCCAATGATATTTCTTTGAAACAGGTTATAATCAAATATCTGGAATGTTATACTTCATGAGGAACATGAAGATTCAATCATTTCCATTGTAAATTATATTTACTCATCACAGACAGCTTTGTGGCACTGTGGGATAATGTGCTGATTACTGGCCTGGTGATCAGAGTTCAATTACCAGCTCAGGTGATTGATGGTAATGGCAGGGAGAATGGGCTTTGCTTATCGAGGGAAGGATATGGGTCATAACACAAAATACTATTAATTGTTGGGATGCAGCACAAGCATCCTTAACATCTGCCTGGATGACAAACCCCCACAGGGGTCTTGCTTGGGAACAAAAGGGCTAATGCACTAAGGAATATCAGGGAATACCAGAGAATGAAAGGGCTGATGCACCAGGTAATGCAAGGGAACAAAAGGGCTTGTGTGCTGTATGCCCTTAAGTCCATATAAAGCATTTTTTGTGGTCTATTGTATAAGTAGTACACATGAGTTCAGTTTTTTCCTGTCTTTTCTGATACCCCTTCTTAAATCTGACCTGAAATTATTGTATATTTCTTTATTTTTCTCAGTGGGAAACTTATAAAAGGCTGTCCAGTACTTTTTTATTGTTATTAACCAATCTGATAAGCAGTCTTATCCACCTTGGTGACTGCTGTATTTTGAGTTCTTGGATGAACTAAGTGGGAGATGATTCTATTGGAGTATTCATGAAGTCATACAGCTGGTTCCAGTTTTCACCAATGATGTCATTCTTTAATATCCTTTGCCAGTCACATGACTGTATTTCACTGGATATCAATTTACACTCTGCTTTATCAAATCTCCTAATGATATTATTAAGATCCTACCTACTTTTGTACTAAGCTCCTGCACTATTCTTAAATGCTGTGAATTGTCAGTTGTGGTTCTACACTAAAATTAGTAATACCATAAGATAGCCTCTAAATTACATCTAGGATACTATCAAACCTAAGAGGTTGTGATAATGTTTGTGAGTATTTATCAGTAAAGAAGTTAAGTCCACTCTGAAGGATCTCTCAAGTATGTTTGCTATTTGTTGATAATTATTTCTAGTAATATCTAAGTCATTCAAATCTCCAGCAGTGACTGTAACTGTGTAAAACAGCTTATAAATTCAGATTTTTTTGTGCTGAACTTCTTTTCAAAACAAGTCCAACTTCAAAAATATATCCCACAGCTGTTCTATTTCATTCTGATGTACTTTCCCCTTCTTTCTTTCTTTCTTTCTTTCTTTCTTTCTTTCTTTCTTTCTTTCTTTCTTTCTTTCTCTGGCATTTATACAATTTTTTTGTAAATTGAACCCCCATCAGTTTCGTAATCCCTGTATTTGTAAAGTCACTGATAACCTGAAAACCAGACACGATTGTTATTCTTCTTCACAGTTTCAAGCATGCAGTCATCATGCTGTCTCAGACAATGACTTTTGTTCTATCTCTAACCTTTGTTCCCTAACTAACATTCTTGATAAAATCATTTACAGTCAACTGCTTGATTACATCTCCGAGTATAACATTCTAAATCAGAGTCAACATGGTTTCCACCCCAATTAGAGTACTATCACAGCCATCTCTCTCTCTTGCTGATCAAATCTGCTCCAACATGGAGCAAGGTAGAATTTTTGGAGCCATCTTCACTGATCTTTGAAAAGCCTGTGACACAGTTGATCATTCCATTCTACTTTTGAAACTTTTGAGACTGGATGTGCCCTACTATTTCTGCAAACATACTTCTGCTTTCTTTGGACCTGTTAATACCCATATCACATGGTCATTTGATAAGGGTGCTCTGCAAGGCTCTTTTTTGTGTCCACTACTGTTTGCATTCTTCCTAAATTATTTTCTTTGGGATCTCCCTTACACCAACTGCTTGCTCTATGCTGACAATATTGTTCTCCTTAAAGGCAATAGGTCTACTTCCTTCCTTGAAAAATAAATTCAGACTAACTTTACATCTATTTTGAAATGGTTTTACAAAAAATATTCTGACTGTCAGTACTATAAAGAGTTCTTTAGTGTTATTTGGTTTATACAAACGCTTAATCAGGATCATAATCTTACCATTACAGAACCTACTGGTTTCCATATCACTTATATCACTGAGTTAATATCCTTAGGCCTTCTGTTCAGCTAACAACTCCCATTTCGTAAACTTGCTAAATCCCAAATCCACAAAGTTTTAGGTCAACCAAGACTTTCATATATAATTTCTCATCTTCTTATTGTTGAAGCCCAATGACCCATAGCCATTAACGTACCTCTTCTTTGACTTGAATATGGATTGCCCATAATATCCCTGGGTTCTTCCAATAATACCACTTAGCTCTAAATGGTTGAAAATCCAATTTGTTACATTCATTCACCTCCTCAGTGAATTTGAACACAGTTGCCTTCCTCTTAGTAAATGAAAGTGGCTACCAGTGGTTGGCAGGGTCACAGTCCTCCTTAACATACTCAAATATAAACTTCTTAACCAAAGATACTGTCCAAATAAAGTGCACATGAAAAACTCCACCTATTTTTTACATTATACCAACTCTCTTCTTTTCTCAAAACCTCCCTTTACACTTGCCACCTATGAAAGACCCTTTTCCAAATGTACCCCTACCTAATGGAGCTCCCTACCTGGAGATATTAGGAATTAGGCATTCTGATAAACTTATTTCTTCCAGGAAGTCACTCCATTATCACTTACCTGAAGAAAACAAATGTATTTGCATCAGAGATAATGATTAATTTACATTTATTGACTTGTCCGTAATATTTTTCCCGATTTCTCCCATTATCCTTTTTTTCATCTCTCTTATACTTAATTTCTCCACTTTTATTTAATCTTCTGTATGTGATGACAATTTAACTAAAGGAAATAAAAGAGAAGGGTGATACAAAAGGATTGACTGACAGGGTAGAGAAAATGGTTGTGCTGATAGTGAGCTGACTGATGTCATACTTGGTTTGGCTTTGATTGGAGTAAAATGGCATTTGGGCATTAGGGGACCTCTGCTGTACTTGGCAGTCAGTCTGGTTGATCTTTTCAGGTTCAGCTGTGGGTCTGTTGGTCATCTAAAACAAATATATCTGCTTGTGCCTGATCTGTAATAACTGAATGAGGTATAATGCGGATGGTTTTAGTATGAGACCTGGGCAGTGGAAAGGCGATATCTGCTTATAATAATGTTACACTCAATTGTACCAACTGAGTTTGAGAGTATGTACTGCAGGAAAATCAACCCAGCAGTTCACAGATTGCAGAAGTATAATCACACCACTTTCCATCCAGGTTTTCAAGCAATATGTCACCATGTGTGGGTACTATAGGCTGCCTATTTTACTTTTTAGCTGTTTTTTTGGCTTAAATGTAAATGCTTCTAAAACTATTATTAATACTAAAATATTTAAAAACATTACTTACAGTTGCACCTGGTATTCATACCTGTTGACTATACTAATTAAAATACAGGTGCATCATGCAATTATTTTGTTTATCCAATCACTTCTGTCTCTCTGTTTTACCCCTTCATCAGATTTGTTTAATTAGCCTTTTGTTTTCAAACATATTAACATATCATAGGTGCCTAGACATCACTATAACTCTGTAAGTGGCTACACTGTGTAAAATATTATTTTTATTCTCCATTTCTATGTATTTATCCATTAAGAAATTTCACTGTTGTACAGTTATATTAATTCTAATATTTTCTTCTCGGGACCTGTTTGAAAATGTTTTTGCCCTCTTAGGTAATATTTCCATGATTTACAGTTATGTTGTAGTAGTCCAGTGGTGATTTAATATTGTGTTCACAACAAAATTATTTTTATTAGTTAGGCCTAAATGATATACTACAGTATTATTTATAAGGCTTAAAATCGACATAATGCTTTAGAACAGACTCTGTGATGAATGACGTGTGTGCATATAGCCATTAAAGGTGATCTCACTGAAGTCACATATATAAAGATGAATTTTGAGGGAAGTAGCACTTTTTGTGCACTTGTAAATAAGTGTTTGTGAGTTTGTGTGTGTGTGTGTGTGTGTGTGTGTGTGTGTGTGTGTGTGTGTGTGTGTGTGTGTGTGTGTGTGTGTCTGTGTGTGTGTGTGTGTGTGTGTGTCTGTGTGTGTGTGTGTGTGTGTGTGTCTCTGTGTGTGTGTGTGTGTGTGTGTGTGTGTGTGTGTGTGTGTGTGTGTGTGTGTGTGTGTGTGTGTGTGTGTGTGTGTGTGTGTGTGTGTGTGTGTGTGTGTGTGTGTCAGTGTGTCTGTGTGTCTGTGTGTTTTGTACTTTACCTCTGACATGCATAATAGATGGTTTCCATTAAGATGGAGATATGGGTTGTTCATTGAAATGTCCCACTGCCATTGTGATCAAAGACAAGAACATATAGAACTAAACGTGGATTCATAATGTTGAAAAAATCAAGTCACGGTTTAAGGTAGACAAAACGATGAAAGTAAAAATAGCATCCCTCGGTTTCATGGCTTGGTTGAAAAAAATGTCTACTTTGGATGCTTCTAATGCTAAATCGACTATTTACAAGGTTAGGAAGTTTTGTTTTACAAATTTGTCATTACCCAGTTACGACAGTAGTTTTTACCATTTTTGTAACAGGTTGTCAACTTAATCATCCTACGTCTATGGTGCATGAACTAAATTTGTGAAAAATGTAAACATGCTATCAAAAAGAGTAGCTTCATGTACTGGCTGCGATATGACTGCTCTTACAGAGGAAATCTTGTAAAATTATAAGCTATAAAAAAGGAATGTCATTCAGTTAGAAAGTTTAATTATTCATTATATACCATATGATTATAGATGAACTAAACAAAAGTAGCACAGAGTTGTTGTAAGTTGAACACCATTGTAGGAACTGTAGTGATGCAAGTTTAAATTTACATGCAAGCAAACATTGTGCAGCCTTAGGTAAATCACTCTGCCGGATTCACGATGGCTTGCACGGAGTGTACGAGTAGAGTAAGACTCCATGCAGCCATCATGTCTGATGAGCAATCCAGGAACAGCTTGTAGGGGCGTGTAAGAGAGCTCCTAAAATGTCTCCTACATGGACAGGGCTGGGATATGCAAATTACCTCACTTGCAGCCGAAAGGCATGCAAATGAGGTAAATTTGCGATCCAGGAAGCACAAACCTGTCCGAGTAGGAGCCGTGTTAGCTGCAGAAATGTACTCAGTTGACAAGTGAGTACTGTTCTGCAAATAGCACAATGGAGTCTTGTCAGCTCCAAATAAAGGTTGCATATGGTTGAGGAAGCATGCCAATGGCCAAATATACAGCCATTGGAAATGTTCCCAGATGCAAAATTAAAATAAAAATACTTTTTTTTCCCGGCGATTTCCGATGTTTAAGCGTAGCGCAGCACCACACAAACAGGGTGCGCTAAAAAAATCATAAAATAAGAAAATAAAAGTCACAAACGTGGAATCTATGAAAACTGTTAAATTACAATGTAAGGGAATAGCAGGCTGAAGATAACATGGCCACCGAGTAGGGGTTGCTAAGGGGAGAAGCCCAGTCTAAGACATGTAACCAAGCATTAGTAGGCAATCCTATGTAAATGAGTGTTAGGATAGTGAATCGCACTTTTACATAGCAAATGAGCACAGTCAGTGGAGTGTAGGAGTAGGATATGGGGAGTAACAGAGTAGGAGATAGGTGACATCACAAGGGGGGATATGTATGAAAGTAGTGAAGCTCATAGGAGCAGAGTGGCATGTGTCAGCTGTCAGTTAGACATCATGGAAAGAGGTGTGTCAACAGGTAGGCCAGGGAAAGCCATGAAATGGAAGGTGTATACTGTGGATAACACCAAAGTTTCTTGCTGAGCGGGTATGCGTGCATGTGCACGCCTTTAAACCGGAGTAAGAAAGAGTGCGCGTGTGAAAGCATGAGTGCATGCGTGTAAGCTGGAGTAAGCATGTATAAGACAGTTTAAAGACCTGTAAGCTCGTTTGCGCTGGTGTGCCTACGTTTTAACCCAAATAAGCAAGTTTTAGTCCATCTAAGCATGTGTGCTCGCGTGTGAGCTGCTGTGAGCGTGTTTGCGCTTGTATGCACATCGCTCCCCCCTGAGCAAACAGAAAGGAAAAAGAAAGCACAACAAATAGTAGGAAGCTACCAGGGAATACTAGTAGAGCTAGCAGGTGAAAACAATCAGAATCAGGCAATTACACAGGCAGAACACTAGCCCAGGCCAGCACTTAAAACTCTGCAAACAACGGTGCAGTTTGTTTCTCTCAAGAGACACTGCAACACTGGAGTAAGCTACTAGAAGTGAAAACTGAAAAAGCTTCACTCAGACAAAAAATGCTAGGGGCTGCCATTGTTGTTATAAGGTGACATATGCAACATGCTGAGGGTGGTGACAATGCAAATGCTGCCGGACAACCCACAGTGAGGAGATGGAGAAGAGTGTACAGGCCCAGGGTCACCTACCAGGGGTTACATGAGCTGGAGATAATGGAGCGCTATAGAGTGGACAGAGACCTCCTGCAGCAAATTGTTGAGCTGTGCAGGCCACACCTCACACACAGAACCAACAGTGGGGAACCCATCCCAGTGGAAACCAAGGTATGTGTTGGCCTAAGAATACTAGCAACAGGTACCTTCCAGAGACCAACTGGTGATATGATGGGATATCACAGGCATCAGTATCCAGGGTACTGCACCAGTTCCTGGATGCCATGTCAGCGCACGTTGGTGATCATGTATACTTCCCCAATTCCCATGAGGTATTGGCCAGCAATATGCATCTCTTCCAGCAAATAGCAGAATACCCTGAGGTAGTGGGTGCAATAGACTGCAAGCATATATGCATCAAAGCACCAGCCAGTGAGCGGGATAGGGCCTACATTAACCGCAAGGGCTTCCCCTCCATCACCTGCCTGGTCATGTGTGATGCCCAGGGCATAATAATGAATGTGTGTGCTGGCTGCCCTGGAAGCTACCATGATTCCCATATCTGGCATCTGACGCAGCTGTACCAGACATTTGCCAATGGGGACATCCCACACGGTCACTTAGTGGGGGATGCTGGCTATGCACTGAAGCCGTGGCTGATGACACCCATCAGAAACGCACACACACCTGAACAGGAACACCATAATGAGGCACATGCACAAACACGAAATGTAATTGAGCATGTATTTGGGTTGCTCAAATCACAGTTCCGGTGCCTGGACACATCTGGTAGAGCCTTGCAATACTCACCAACTACATGTACCCAAATTGTCATGGTATGTGCTATGCTACATAATATGATTCTGCGAAAACAGCTGCAGCAGGACCAGCATAGGCCTGGGCCAAACAGCCCCCCACTATTGCCAAGACCATCACAGGCAGAGCGTGACTCGGAGGAGGAACAACCTGAGCCTGCCCCAGTAGGCAGAAGGAGGCGTGCCCAGTATGCCTTGGCCTTGGCAAAGAGGCAACGCATAGCACATACACTGGCTCAGTAGGAACCCTGGAAATGACACCTCTCTCTGACTCCCACATATAGTGAAAGGGATGCCTAAGTTGACACAACCTGCTTTCAAACATGTGCAGGGAGTGTAGTATGTGCATCTGACATAGGCAGCCCTGCAGCACCACCTGAGGCATGATGGCCATGTGTTAAGCAATGTAAGGTAGTGCTAAACACCATGTAGTATATGCATACCTGATGACCTTGAGTATCATCCTACCCTCACCAAACATGATGCCACAATATGAAGACAAGATGATCAATTACAACAATTGGCTTAAGTATTGGTGTCAGTGAAAGGGGATCCAATGCCTGTCAGCCTGGGATGACATGCTCGACAAGACATGATGCTTCGCTACGGATGGCTTTCACCTGTCACCTGTGGCATTTTGGATATTGCCAAAGGCTCTTGTCACCCCCATAGTGCATTTTTAGGTAAGGCTCAAAAGACAAACCCACCTCCATAGGTATCACAAGGGATAAGAAACTAGAAGTAATGCTACTCAATGCCAGTAGTCTAAACTGCAAGATGCATGCACTCCAAACTCTCCTCAGCATGGAGAATGTTGATATCTGTGCAGTAAAAGAAACCTGGTTCAAGGCTCCCAAGAGCATCCTAGGACTAACAGGTTACACCTCATACCATGTTTTACAGCCGCAAAACATGGAACAAACTACAAAAGGAGGGTGAGTATCAATATTTGTCAAAGATACCCACACCCCCAGGTTGTTGGCACAGCATGAAGCATCCGAGACTATCCATGTGCAACTAACAGTGGGTAAAACCGCCTTCCAGTTGCCACACTTGGAACCACACTTGGCTGACTGGAGAACACATGAAAATATGAAGGTCTCCCCAAACACCATTATATTGGGCGACTTCAACTACCCAAACATAGACTGGGAGCATTACCCTAGCTGCAACACCCTAGCCCAAAGGTTCCTAGAATTTATAAACTCAAATGCTATGGAACAGCTTGCTACCGCTCCCACAAGAGGGGAAAACATACTGGACCTGATCATCACCAACATGGGGACTCTATGCCCAAGACCAGAAGTGTATCCCTCACTGGTAAGATCAGACCATAGAGTAATCTCACTGGATATTCACATCCCAACCCCAGCCCATGGCCAGATAGCCACAGTGAAAAATTTCACTAAAGCAAATGACACACTCCTCAAAACTGAGGTTGAATCCCTTACAGCCCTTCTGCCTGTGGAAAATATGGCCCAGACCTCAGAACCCTTTATAAACACATTCCATGAACACCTTCAGGAATGCATGGATCATGCAATCCCAAATAAAACCAAGATTCAATCCTCCAAAGGCAGGCATCCTGTCTGGTGGACCCCAGCCATAAAAAAACATACAATACAAGGAGGAAGCTACTATATGATAGAGCAAAATCCCAAAAAGGGAAGGCATCTCTGATCAGTATTATTAAAAAACTACGGCCACACATAAAATCGTCTAAGGCCATCATTGAGATATAAATTGTACAGGACACTAAGGATAATCACAAGGCTTTCTTTAGTTATGGTTGGAACCTGGGTGGGAATTCCCAGATATGCTCTGAATTAGTCCAAAATGACAAACAATAAACCAAACCCACAGACATTGCCAACATCCGAGCTGACAGGTTCAGTGCAAACCCCCCCCCCACCAAAAGGGCAAATATCTATCCCAGCAGAGTGCTGGCCCCCTGACATCTCAGATGCCCAGGTAACAGCCAGCCTCTCCAAAGCAAATCACACAGCATCAATGGGACCAGACAATGTCCTGGGCTGTGTCCAACATGAACCCCAAGAAGAATTGAATACAAACATTAAACCACTGTTCAATCTCAGCCTTACCACAGGATATGTACCCAAAGAGCAGTGTACAGCAACAGTGGTCCCTCTCCACAAAGGTGGTGCCTCAATGGATACTGCAAACTATTGGCCCAGAAGCCTGACTAGCTTGGTCTGCAAAGCTATGGAAACGATCATCATGGACCTCAGAAATAAAGATATTGGGGACCTACAGACACTGGATCCTACCCAGTTTGGCTTTGTTAAGGGCAGATCCTGCCTCTTAAACCTGGTTGAGTTATTTGAAACAGTCACCAAGACCACTGACGAGGGGAAGGTGGTCCACACAGCCTACCTGGACCTCGCAAAAGCCTTCCATACAATACCCCACTTGGTCATTATAGATATGCTCACCAGCTTCAATATAAACCCCTATGTCACTAGATGGGTTGCAAACTGGCTCAAGGACAGAACCCACATGGACAGAAATGCTGGAGCCATGTCAGACCCCAAACCAGCTACAAGTGACATCCCACAAGGCTCAGTCCTGGGACCTCCCTTGTTTGGTATATATTTCTCGGAGGTACAGGCCAACACCAAAGGACTGTGGCTGAACAAGTTTGCAGATGACTGCAAACTGGGCGCCATAATCGACCCTCCAGCTGACACAAGCATCCTACAAAAGGGCCTCATAGAAACAGACAACTGGTGCGAGAGCCATGTCCTCAAGCTAAATGCAAAAAAGTGTATAGTCATCCCCTTTGGCAAAAACTAAGTGCCCACAAATTACCACATAGGTGGTAACCCATTAAGTATGGAAGAAGTGATAAGGGACCTGGGGACCCAAGTTGATAGCAATCTCTCATTTGACAACCACGTGGCCAAAGTGTTTAGAAAAACATTTCATATAGCCCACCTAATCATGAAGGTATTCACATCTAGATCAGGGGAGGTCATCGTGCCTCTTTACTCATCCCTCATCAGGCCCATAATTGAGTACAATGCCCCTTTTGGGATGTACCTTATCAGACACCTGCAACAGCTGGAAAGACCACAAAAGTACCTCACCAGGAGGATCAAAGGGCTCAAACACATGCCATTTGCTGCCCGGTTAAAGAAACTGCAACTCCACTCAGTGGCATACCGCCTGCCCAGAGGTGATCTGTGCCTGATGTATAAAGACATGTCCAACCTGGAATCAATGGACATGCTGCACCTTGGAAAATCAGAATTCCATCAAGCTACGTGCTCAAGAGACCTGAACCTCAGGACTGAAATAAATAGGACATGCTGGAGTGACAGATTCATAATCCAGAGGCTCCCTCCACTCTTGAGTAAACTCCCACTCCAGGTTAGCCAGAGTCCCTCATTGACTCTCTTCAAGAGGAATCTGGATGAGTGGATGGGAGATTGTAGGTTTACCCTGGGTATCGCTTCTATGTCACTGTTAGACAGAGGCACAGTATACTAACCTTAAAAAATATCATGGCAAACTCCACTTAAAATGTGTGTCAAAAGCCAAACACACTCTGGCTAGGATTATAAATGCCCTAGGGCAGATAGCCTAGTATGAACCTATGAACAGAATCACACGCACCAACTAGTACAACTGTGGTCAATGTGGAGTAATGTTTGACAATGTCCACCCAAGTTGGTGAATACACAGCAATGTTGGACAAGCCTGGTTTAAGTAGGCCATAGCTGAACAAAATGCAACATGCTCATAGTTGCCCAACTGGCCCTTAACCAGTCTGGTCTGTATGAACATTTTAAGCAGTGATGGGAATCAAACTCATGATACTGTGCACCATAGTGAAAGTACTGAACCAGTACACCATGACAGTATTGCAATGTTTAGCCAGTATGAAAGAATGTTGACAAGTCTTTGCAAACTATCCCATAGAAAGCCTGCAGGCACAGCACAATCCCTGTTGAGTTATGACACAAAGGAGTCTGGCAGTAAGAACACAACATGACTTCCAACACACACAGTATAAATGTCAATATTGGTCATGTTTGCACACAGCCACAAATGTAGTGGACTTCTGATCACAACATATGGAAAGGTTACACTGGGCATGCTCACACACTTGGATAAATGAGACATATATCAGGCAACAAACCATGGAAAGCCTGAACTGGGCATGCTCACACACTTAGGCCATGTCTGAGTATAGCATTCAGCCACACATATCAGGCAGTTGTATGTGTTAAGCCAAGAACCTCCCACGATACAGCAATCTGCCCTGTGCACACAGTTAAATGACAACAGACACATATATTAATATACTGGAACCCTGTCATGAACCCTGTGTGCCTTACTTTGTGTGAATTTTATCACCAAGTTTATTATTATCAATTTGTATTTGTTTTATTACTAATGTTGTCTTCTTTGTGTTTATTAATAGTATGTCTCATTGTTATGTTCTATGTGGAGCTTTTCTCCCCGGGCCTCTACTGAAAATGGAAATATATCCAGCTAGACTAGCCCGGTCAACAAATGTAAAATAAAACAAAAAAAATAAATAAATAAAAATGATCAAACATGTTACGCAGATACACAAGTTGTTCATAGAAACTGGGAAAGCTACGGCAATAAAAACCTGCAAACAGTATCAGCAACAAATATTGTGCATCCCCAACATAAACATAGGTGCAGAGGTCAATGCTAGGCTATCTGCCCTAGGGAATTCATAAGCCTAGGCAGAGTGTATTTGGCATCCGCCTCCCCAGTAGAGTAGCCTACTGTGCCTCTGTAAAATGGGTCACAGAAGGCACCCTTTAAGGCAAGTTTGCTGTACCTCTGTCAAGCAGGGACACAGTGGAGATCCCAGGGGTGAATATGCAATTTCCCATCCATGTGGCTGGATTTTGCTGGAAGAGGGTTGGCGAGGGGCTATGTCTTACTTTAATTGGGATTCAATTCCAGAGTGAGGGGAGACTCTGGGTAATGAATCTGTCCCTGCAGCATGTCCTATTTAGTTTTGTGCTGAGGTTTAAGTCCCTGGAGTGTGTAGCTCTAAGGGTCTTGGATGTTATGAGATGGAGCATGTCCATTACTTCTGGGTTTGACATGGCTGTGTACGTCAGGCATAGATTACCTCTGAGTAGGCATTAAGTGACTGAGTAGAGCTGGAGATCCGTTAGTTGAGCTGCATAGGACATCTGTGTGTAGCCCATGATCCTCTTGGGGAGGTACTGTTGTGGACACTGTAGTTGCTGCAGGTGTTGGGTAAGGTACACCCCAAAAGGGCCATTGTAGTCAAACATGGGCCTGATGAGTGACTAGTAGAGGGCCACAATGACTTCCCATAATCTACATGCAAACCTCCATGTGATAAGGAGGGCTATATAAAGGTCTTTGCAATGACTCTGTCAATGTGATTAGCAAAGGAGAGGTTACGATTTATGTTGGTCCCCATATCTGTAAATACATCTTTTGTACTTAATGGATTACCACTTATGTGGTGATTTGTGTGCACCTTGTTTTCCCCAAAGGGGATGACTATGCATGTCTTAGCATTTGGCACGAGGCCATGGCTCTGGCAACAAGCATTCATCTCTGTGAGACCCTTATGGAGGAAGCATGTGTCAGCTGCATTGTTGCCTATGGCCCCCGGTTAGCAGTCATCTGTGACATTTGTTAGACATAATCCCCCCATGTTAATCTGAACCTCAGATAAGTACATTCCGAACAGGACAGGTCCCACAACTGAGCCCAGTGAGACACCTGTTGTAACTGGTCTGGAATTGGACATGGCACCTGCAATTCTGACCATGTGGGTTCCATCCCTGAGGCAGATAGCAACACATCTAGTGATATAGGGGTTGATATTTAAGCTGGTAAGCATATGTATGATGCCTGAGTGGGGTATTGTGTTGCAGGCTTCTGCAAAGTACAGGTAGACTGTGTGAACTATCTTGCCCTCATCCATGGCTTCAGTAACCATTTCAAAGATATGAACTATGTGTAAGAGGCAAGATCTGCCCTTAACAAAGCCAAATTGTGTATGATCCACTGTCTGGAGGCTCACAATGTTTTTGATTATGACTTCCATGATAATACACTCCATAGCTTTTTCTACCACACTAGTCAGGCCTATGGGGTGATACTTCCTGTGGTCCATTGTGGCACCACCTTTGTGGAGTGGGAGCACTGTATCTGTATACTATTCTCAGGGTACATATCCTGTAGTAAGGCTAAGTTGGAACAGTGACTTAATGTGAGTGTTCAGTTCTACTCAGAGCTCATGTAGGACACAGCCTGGGACACCGTCCGGTCCCATACATATGCTGTGTTATTTGCTGTGGAGAGGGAACCTTTCACCTGTGCATCTGTGATGTCAGGGAGGTTACATTCATTTCAGATGGGCATCTGTACCCTTGGGGGGTAAGGGGGGGGGCATTTGTGCAGACTCTGTCTGCCAGGGTGTAGGCTATGTCCGTAGGTTTGGCATATGTTGGGATGTTATGCAACAATTCAGAGCATATCTGTGTTGTTTCCACACATATTCCTGACATAACTAAAGAAGGCCTTGTGATTATCTGTAGTGTCTGGTCAATTTCACTGTCAAAACGTGCAAGTGATGATTATATGAGGGATTGAAGTGTCTTGCCAATACTGTTCAGAGATGTCCTCCCTCTGTGGGATATTGCTCTGTTATGTAGTAGCTTCCTCCTTCTGTTGTACAGCTTATATATGGCCGAGGTCAACCAGACAGGTCTCCTGTTTTGGAGGAGTCATGGTTTTATTTGGGATAGCATGATCAATGCATACCTGCAGGTGCTCATACAATGCGTTTGTAAAGGATTCTGCAGATTGGGCTGTATTATCCTCCAGCACGGGGCCTTTGAAGTATTCCACCCCAGTCTTCACAAGTGCAAAGTCTGCTTTTGAGAAATTCTTTACAGTGATTTTCTTGGCTGGGGGTGGGGACAGGATATGGATGTCCAGGGAAAGTAGTTTATGGTCTGATCTTAACAATGAGGGTTCTACCTCTGGTGTGGAACATAGAGTCCCCATGTTGGTGATGATCAGGTCCAATATGTATTCCCCCTTGTGGGTGTGGTGACTGGTTGTGCCATAGCACATGGATCCACAAATTGTAGTGACTGTAGGGTGATGTTGTTGAGGGCCTGAGTAGTATCCCCAGTCAATATTTGTGTACCTGAAGTCAACCACTATAATGGTGTGCATGAAGACCTTCATATCCTACACTGTTCCCAGGAAAGCCGGGTACGTGTCCTGGGTATGGGTGGTGGTCTGAACTACACACCAAACCAAAAGTCAGTTTTGCACAATGGTAGTTGTATATGTATGGCCTGTCATGCTTAGTGCAGTGGTACCAACCCAGATGTGTGTGTATCTGTGATGTATATGGATACACCCCCTACTTGTGTTGTGTGTTACAAGTCCTGTGGTCATGAAGCATGGTATAGAACATAACCTGGCAGTGCCAGTGTGCATATGTGACCCTGAACTAGTCATCTGTTAATGCACAGATATTGTTATCCCCCATACTGAGGGATAGCAAAAGATGTACATTCCTCTTTGGAAAGACTAATGATGTCAGCACCCTATAAATACAGCAGGAGAAGAGAAATCATCCAGTAATGTGAATAGTGCGCTGTGCTAATGTGTCTCTCTCAAGTATCATAACATAGTTAGGTAGGGGTTTGCATCCTTCAAATGACATGTGTGTGTTTGTCACACAGTTTGTCAATGTATTGTGTGTTTTGCTTTTATTATTGTATGACATATTATTATAACAGTAATTTCAATGCACACATCAGGTATGTGTGTGTGCCACATACAGATATGTACCTGTGACCTTTAATACTTCCTATGTGTGAAGCCTGCCTCATATGATTACAGTTGTTACCCCTGCCAACATGTGCCACAGCTTACCAGACCTTAGGCCATACATGTATGTTGGTGACAATGCAGGCTACTGCAGTGACCTGTGTCCTAGGCCATCTATGTGACACACACCCATGAAAGCTTTGATAGATTAATGTGGGTGAGGGTTCATGTCTGGAGTATATGTCAGACATGTTAAAACACAGCAAAGTCTGTGAGTGATGGACACCCAGTGTAGGTGTATGGCAACTGTTGCTGATATGCATACAGACACCGTTTTGCTTAGGTGATACACTGAGGGACTGCAGAATACCTTTGGAAATGTGAATATCACAGGATAGACAAGATAACACTTGTCCACATGTACACACCATTACCCGTTCTACATGATGGGTGCTACCACCTACATGGTACTGTTGGAATACTATGTTAACTACATGCCGATGACAATGCTACAGTTGCATTACAGCAATACAGCATGGCTTGGACAACAGGTATCTGTCTGTATGATACCCTTGTGGTGGTTAGGTGTGTCATGTGTAGAATGCATTGTAGGCCACTGTATGCATTTGCTGTCATGGATGGACATATCCGTAGTGTGTTGACATGTACGTGAGACTGCTATATGCCAAAAAGTATTGTTCCCAGGGATGTGTGGGGTTCAGTAAGAATGGATACTGGTATAGCATAGTACTGCAGGGATATCACTGACACCAGGTTTCTACATCTGTGTATCAGTTGAGGAGACACCATGTAATGACCATGGAATGTCAGGCTATGTAGGCTGTGTATAGTACCAGAATGCAGACCATTGACATATGGAAACCATATCACCCACAGCATACTGTCAAACCATGTCATGTTCCATGCTAACCATGTTCACAAATGTACACCTGCAACTCTGTGCAGCAAACATCACACATGTACTGTCCACACCCCAACACATGCAGGCACAGGTACACACAACAACCATGTGGTACATGTGCAGTCAGTACACTTTGGGAATTAACACTGGTGTATACAAAACTACAATGACAATCATAGTTAATGCATCATGCATGCTGGAATATACCCACAATGATATCATTACACTGTCCTGTTAACAACATGATATTATTACTACAGTGCTATGTAGTCACCCTGTGCATCAGCACCATGCTATCCTGTTCCTGCATCAATGTTACAGATGGCAGGAGGTGGCACAGTTTCATCATATGCACAGGGTGTGTACTTGGTTTGCCAGAGTCTGCCATTAACACATCCAATCGACATGTATGTGTGTGTGTGTGTGTGTGTGTGTTAGTGAGGGACAACAGTACAACATGGGACAATGTTGATGCGATGTGTGTATGTATGTCTTAGCCCTAGGTGTTAGCATTATGTGTGTGTGTATGCTTGCACACAGTTCCACCATGTGGCTGCCATATACGGGTGTTTGTGGACAGCCACAGACTGTACCTGCCAGGTTATACAGATCACTGTCTCTGTCTATGGACACTGTGCCTGTGCCTGGCAGGGGTGCTACGGACAGTATCAGGTACTAAGTCAGACTGGGTACTGTCAACAGAAGCAGTGGGTTGTTGACTGGACACATGTCCCTGCTGGGACTTTCCAGAGCCACGTGCACATGGTCTTCTAAGAGGGTGTAATGACAGCACAGACCCAGCATTGCTGGGGCTGGTGCTGGCACTATGGGAGTGGCTGCGGGTTTGTTGTCATCTGTGACGACTGCCACTTGATGATGTTGCTGGCATACGTCCACGTCGACGCCTCAACCATCCTACACTGTCCTGGCTCCTGGACATGTAGTTGTGGAAGAGATCTAATGTGTCCCCCCAACATCTATCAATGACCTTGCTGATATTACGGATAGCAGCCACAACATCATGCATAGTGTTATTCATAGTGGTGCGATGTGCTCTAAGCTCCCTCAGACCCTGTCTGCTGTACCGTTCTATACATGCCTGTGCCTGCATTACAGCCTGGAACATAACTAAGGTTGAAAGTCCTCTGTGGGCACGTCTGACAGGGGCAGTACGAACACGGATGCTCCCACGAGAACCCCTGGACATCTGCCTGTGTGGTACCATGTCAGGAATCTGGCCATGGCTGCTGTGAGGGGATGCATGTGCCAATGATACCACACTTCCCTGGTCAATGCCCACTGTATATTGTCCCTCAGCTAAGGACATTGGTGACAATGAATGTATCGGCAGGATGACTGTGCGCATTGATGGGGTTGACTGCTGTGTAGTGTCGATTGGCTGACCAACGACAGACCCTGTCACATCTCCCTGTGCCATTACACATGTATCATCATTATCACTATCCCCAGCAGTGTCTTCAGGTTCCCTGCTGCACTCCACCAGAGCAACATCAGAACCTGTGAGAGGAAGATAGGAAACACAGTTTACAAATGTGTACATGATGTTAGCACACATGCACACAGGCGCACATGCACACATGCACACAGGTGCACATGCGTACATACGCACATGCACACATGCACACATGCGCACATGCTCGCATGCACACAGGCGCACATGCACACAGGCACACAGGCGCACAGGCACACAGGCACACAGGCACATGAGCACATAGGTGCACAGGCGCACATGCACACAGGCGCACATCCACACATGCACTCAAGCACACAGGCACACAGGCGCACATGCACACATGCACACAAGCACACAGGCACACAGGCACACTCCTCAGTACAGCAGATACAAACATAGACACACCTACAATCCAACACATACACAATACTGTTTGAGGGTGGGTGACAGTATCACAAGGAAAAACATCACTGCACACGTGTCAGCATGCAGATTATGTGTTGCACAGAAACATGCAGTGCAAGTGTAGACAGCACTTGTTAATAACAGTACACGTGTACTTGATGGTCATGTGTAGTTGTTCAGTGATTGTCTCCACCCTGGGACACAGTGTGTACAAGGACATAACAATGTTGTGCAAGTGTTACAAGCTGTGGGTGCATATGCTTGCACACACACACACAACACATGACAGTGCTATGCAATAACTGCTATGTGTACTTTTGTGGTCAGTGGAACTGGATGTGGTGTAGTAACGTGGGCCATGATCAACATGCTTCTTCTGGTCAGTCAACAATAATAATGTGTGCCAGACAGGCAGCTAGCATGCTGTACCTGAAGTGCAGTAACATGACTACATCCACAATTACACAGCCACTTGTTACATGGGTGTGTAAGGTGGCCAATAGTGAGCATTGCCTAACATGAATGTATTATTTGTTCAAGACTGTTGCACAAAGACATGGTAGGCCTCTACCCCTCAGGTATATTATGTGTGCTGCGTAGAGGATAAGTGGGATACTGAAGGGTGGCCATACAGCAGGTGTCATAATTGGACATGTGTAGCAGACTAAGGTGTATTGTCTATGCCAAACATGTGTGTGTTGTGTACATGTGTATCAGGTATGCCTATACAATGTCCAGTACTGTGTTGCCACACATGTGTGTCATGCTCTGTGTATTGCATGTGAATGAGGCAGCTACTGAGAATAATGGGATATGCATAGTCTCACAGCAAACATGCACAGCATGTATTATGCGTAGGTGTTACATGTGCACACACTACACCTCCATATGACATGCACATGTCATTAGCAATAGTATTGTTATTACACACTCACCAGCATGGATTGGCTGTCTTGCTGTCACTCCAGAGGGACCTGCAAAAATATGACAGTGATTGCCAGTGGCCACAACTGTGCCCTTGATACTGTGAGTATGATAAAGTACAGTAGTACAACAGGTGGCTTTCACAGGTGTACAGATTATGCTCAGAATATCAATCTTGCAGAAGAATAGGCAGGTTAACATCTACACACACAGTACATATCTCACACACGCATAAACTACCAGTACAGAGAACAGTCAACTAGAGATATGGCATGTTACCTGCACACTCCATTTCAACATGCTGAGTGGCTCTAGCCTCCATGATGACACATGTTTGTGGATGTTGTTGTTGTTGGCCTGGAGCCACAACACTTAGGAGGTGCTCCTCCACACTGGTGAGGGGGGGGTGGATAGGTACCCCACCACCTGTGGCAAGCTGTTGTCTGTGGATTTCAGATGCACGCTGCTGGACATGTCCAATTAAATCACTGCAGTGATGGCGTACCTGCTCATATTTCCGGTTATGCATGTCTATGTCATTTACCCGACGGACAAGATCTTGCCACAGTGCAGCCCTCTCATGCTGGTTCTGGCTGGTCCTGGAAAATAGCACAGAGAAATTCTGCACCAGGCTCTGGTGGATCTCCTGATCCTCTGCTGCTGTATAAGGTGGGTTACGCTGATGCACCATCACCCTGGAAGGAAAAGAAAAATATGTGAGCAAGTCATGTGGCACACTTAATATTCTAATGTACTGATATCACTTAACTGCCATATATAGCATCTGTCTGTCTATCAGGGGATACACATGTTCGATACCACATATCAGTGCTCAGCCCACAACTGTCTGACAGTGCCTGCCACACTCCATACAACAAGCTAGTATACACCAGCACTAGGCACACTGTTTGGGATACAATGCATGACCTCACACTGGGGGTATGTATCAAGCTAATGGATGAAGAATATTGTCATCCCATGCAATGAATGCAATGCACATTTACAGTTTAAATGGTAATCCACCCTAGTCTTTGATGCCATACCCCTACCTGACATATGTGCACAGTTGTTAATATAGCCAGCATACTGCTGTCACAGAGTATACATACTGCCAGGTACACACACATACCCTGTAACACACATCTGATTGCGGCCATGGTACAGGCATCATTACACACATATTACACATACATACAACACACAAATGTATGACGACACAGATGAGCATTAACTGTGTACCTTATAGTACTGTGTGCCCCTACTTACAGATACCTATGCATGAGGTATGTAATCTGTGCAGACTACAGGAAACACACCAGACAGTGTTACCAGGGAATGTGAACATACACCACACTGTAGTGTTTAGGCCTACAACTTCAGGTAGTACAACAGTTCATATGTGAGCTGGATTCAACAGCAGTACCACTTACTGAGCATACATGTATTGCTTCTGCCTACGATGGGACACCACAGTCGTACACAGGGAACTACAGCACACCATATGCCAATCTACTATGTTTGCATCCCGATAACTGACACATCTTTCTCTGGCCCCACACCTAAGACACAAACTACCATGACAGACACAAACTCACGCTAAGCTATCACACCTTTACAGACCTTGCACACAGTCAGTGTCACACTCATTCAACCTCACATAGCTGGTATTGCACTGAGTACATGTGTGTGTGCATTGTGTCATAGGTAGGTGCTATGCTATTGGCCCTGGGCCTAGGGCAGCCTAGCCATATGCTACCCTGCCCTTTGGGACACATGTAATGTGATTTTACTTGCTCCTGTGAAACGGTTACACAGAGGTGACTCACAGGGCATATTACCTATCTCCATAACATTCATCAGGGGTATGTATGACATCTACTAATAAGGAGCCTTGTTTGTTAATGCTGGGTGGTTTAGTCCAGGGTATAGCATATTTGTGTATAGAAACCTGTACCTCCAGCATGTGCTGTTTAGTGCGGTGACAAAGATTAGGGCCCTAGGTCATGTAGGCTGGACGGATTGTGAGGTGTTGCCATGGTGGTTGGCCGACTGGTATGGGTGTGACATAACTCTGTATGTCCAGCAGTGGTAACCTCTGTGTAGGAAGTATGCAAGGCACTCTAGCTGTGGCTTTGTGAGTCAGTCTGCATAGGGAATGTGTTTGAGGGCATTACCAGTCTTTGTTAGGTATGTCTGTGGCCTTTCCACTTGCTGTAGTTCTCATGGGAGGTACATACTGCATAGGACATTGTGAGGTGTAGAGGGGCACACTGACTTACATTTCCCTAGGTGACACACCTTTTGTGATGACATGTACCATGTACAGGGATTACAAGACTAGTGTGCCACTGTGGATATCAAAGGGGAGGCTATTTTACACCTGTGTCCCATGTTCCCTTCTGACACCTCCAGTGGTAGGCAGGCAACCACCTATGTGGTAGTTAGTGGGTAACATGTTTTGGAATGGGGTATGGTACTGCAGTATCAACACTGGTGTTCACCATGTCTTGGTCACAGGCACCTGTTGCAGTACATCTGCCCCCATGTCCCCCTCTCTCATGCTTTCTTTATATATATATATATATATATATATATATATATATATATATATATATATATATATATATACACACACACACACACACACACACACACCGCTGTATATAACTATATATATATATATATATATATACATATCTATAGGCATTCATATCTATCTGTATATATATGTATGTATCTATCATATCTATATGTATATACATATTCTGTCTATCTATCTATCTATCTATCTATCTATCTATCTATCTCTATATCTCTATCTATCTATACATACCTCTCTATCTATGTATATATATATATATATATATATATATAGATGTGTAGATGTGTATATATATATATATATATATATATATATATATATATATATATAGATAGATATATATAGATTTTATATATATATATATATATATATATACAAACACACACACACACACTTCTAAACATCCATTGCTGTACATATACATGCACATGTAGGCACATAGACTGCCCACATTTCATGGTGGGAATATCACTTCTGAAACAGTTGTGAGACATACCATTCTGTAATGATATTGCACAGTGTTGTGCAGAATACATTATGCTGTCCTCAGGCCGTATAGCTGTAGCAGGCCTCACTGGCTCAGTCCCACAGAAGTTCACCACCACATGACATATACCTGCACTGCATGCTGTTTTCAATGTCACACACTACAACCTGTATTGATATGTGCACATAGCAACCTTCAACTACATATGTATGTCCAGCCTTCACTAACAGTTGCAGTATGTCCTTTGCCCCATGCACATCTTCATATACATATAGATACAGACTGCTAACACATATGGAGGGTTCACAGTATGTAGATTATTAGATTATGTAGTTTACATTACCTTTGTCTCTGACAGCTTTTTTCTTTTGGCTTGCTGGCTGGATTGCTTGCTGGCTTGCTTGCTGGCCTGCTTGCTGGCTTGCTTGCTGGCCTTCTTGCTGGCTTGCTTGCTGGCTTGCTTGCTGGCTTTTTTTTTTTTTGGTCTCTATCTATCTATCTATCTATCTATCTATCTATCTATCTATCTATCTCTCTCTCTCTCTCTCTCTCTCCCTCCAGTTGCTGCAATGATATTATTGCATGTGTGGACTGGCAGTACAGGCTGCTTTTGTATGTATCTGCACATGTGCATGTGATGGCCTCTGCACCAATTGGTGGCCAGCATTTAGTAATTGCATGCAGCCTGCTGTGTGGTAATTGCAGTTATCACTGTGATTTCAGGACACTGCTATAAAATGATAGGTTAGGTAGGCATAGGCCTTTCAGTTTTCCAAGGTGGGGACCATGCTGGTTTGCTGTGGACACTGTTGTGTCAATCAGAAGGTTGGTATATTTCTCATATCTAAGGCTGTGTTGTAGCCACTGAAATGCATGCTGTACTGAAACCTGACTGTTGCTTCTTCCAGTGCACTTTTCTCAGTGTGTATGTTAACTCACACCTGCTAATGCTAACACTGTTTACATGGAAGTATGTACTTTCCTGTGGGATTTGTGGATTAACTGGCATACAACAGTGGTTCTTGCAATGTGTTGCTATGGCTTTTCTATTTTCCCTTTACATTCACTCCTTGAATGCCTGATATTTGCCTTTACTGGAATGTGTTGCTATGGCTTTCCTATTTTCCATTTACATTCACTCCTTGTAATGCATGATATATTTCTTCAGCACTAAGTTCTTATATGTTTGCTGTGGCTTGGTGGTACTTCATGCAGTCTGGTGAGCCCAAGGTCTGGGGTTTGTCACTTGCAAAGGTATTTTATTTTGCTGCTGAGCAGTACTGGTGCCTTGTCATACAGAGTGAATAAGGCACTTTTAAACAGTTGTAAGGGGGAAGCAGGACGTCAGTGGGGACACCAGCTAGGGATGTGCAGGCTGGGTGTAGGGAAGGTCCATAGCTGCACATTTCTTTAACTGCAATAGCTGTAGATACGTTTGACATTTGCTGTGACATTTGAAACCTTCCACCCCTGAGAGAGGGATGAGGACAACTAAGTATATTGTACTAACAATTATGAATATCAGGCACATGCAGTGCTTGTGAACTGCTATACTGTCATTAGTATGTTAGATGGCTACATCCTTTGATATTTCTGTGTTGTACTCCTACATAAGGGCATGCTTGTGGAAGTAATTCTACAGCTATTCACAGAGTGTTTAACAGCAGACAGGCTGATATGCCTGTGTGTTTCTGACACTTCAAGGCCTCAGATACTCTCAGGTATATATTTGACCAGCCTCAGGGAAAGGTACATATCAGTAGGATACACCCGTGATATATTTCATATATTCTGTAGTTGTGACTGTGGGGTATTTTGAGCATATGTATTACTACACCATTTCTGACATGCAAGTAGTGTCTACTGTAACTTATTAACAGTTCCCATTACGTGGGATTCCCCACCTTTCTGCCTACTGTGAGTACATTTCACAGGGAGTCAGTGGGGCACAGGTAACATTTGTTTGCAAATCAGGGACATCCCTGTAAATCAGTCACAGTTGGGAGGTCTGGCCTCTTACCTATTCAAATATGGTGGTGTTTATCCTGCTCTGATACTGTGTGGGGTTTGTAAGGTGCTACTGTAACATTATTACCTACTAGCATGGCTGTTTCTCTTATCACACTAATGTAATGCAATTCCACAAGAATTGTCAGTAAAGATACACAGAACAAGCTTTGTGTAATGGCCTTCCTATTTTCCCTTTACATTCACTCCTTGTATTTCATGATATATTTCTTTCAGCACCAAGTTCTTGTATATCTGCTGTGGCTGAGTGATAATTCATGCAGTCTAGTGTTTCCAAGGTCCTGGGTTCGAGACTGACAGGGGTATTTTATTTTGCTGATGAGCAGACTAAAGGCCTTGTCATACAAAGTGACTAAGGCACTTTTAAGCAGTTGTAAGTGGGTTTGCGCGAGTTTGCGTGACGCTTAGCTATGCTTATCTACGCTTAGCTAAGCGCACACAAGCGCACATCCACTGACTACTGCTTAAAAGTGCTTACTCCCGCTAACACCCGCGCTATTTTCTTTTAAAGAAAAGAAAATGGGGAAATAGGAAAGTGGTGAAAAAGGGGGCACAAAGAGGGTAGGACAGTAGGAAAACAAGCTCGGGATGTGCAGGAAGGATGTAGGGAAGGCCCATAGCTGCCCAATTCTTTACCAGCAACAGCTGTGCATATGTTAGAAATTTAGAGTGAGATTTGACACCTTCCACCCCTGAGAGAGGGGTAAGGACAACAAAATATGTTATACAGCCAGTTGGAATTATCAGTTTACATGTCCAGCAGACATGTATGCGAAATGGGCAGCTATGTATGGGGCGTAATTTTTTTGTGGGAACAGAGTGCTCTTTTTTATTTTTTTTCTGGTGAGAGTGGAATGTGAGGTACAGGAAGTAGGTATATTTGGGGAGGTAGGTTGGGGAGGTTAACAGACAAGACAAACAAGACGCATACAGGGGCGGAGTATGACACATGTGGGGGGTACACACAACTGACGAGGACGGATGTTTGGATATCGCAAGCTCATGAGCCCACAGATGGCAACAGTGGAACTGAGATCCCCACCCATGGGCAGTTACCACTGCGCCTTCACAGCCCAGGCTGGGGCTGTGCTGGGGGCTGGATAGGACTGGCAGGCACACCCTTGAGTTGCGCCACTCTCGCCTCAAGCTGGCGTAGGGGATCAGTCACAGAATGCCTGATCTCACTACGCACCACAGACCGGACCCTATGGAGGGTGAGTGGAGGCTCTCCTCCGGCCATGCTTACAGAGGGGAGACGAGCCCCATCCCCTGCAGAGCTTCCACCCGAAGGTGGCACAGGGCCACCGGAGGAGGAGGTCCCGGCCTGGGCACTGGTGCCAGGTGCACTCGCCAGCTGAGGTGGGAGAGGTGGATCCGCTGGAACCCGCCTTCCCTGTTGTCCTATGTTTAGCAGTATTTTATGGTATTTTGGGTTAGTAACAAACAACACCATTCAAAATTAGTTGTAACAGCATGCATCAGTATTCCCATTAACCAAACACACATGAATTCCGAACATTGAGCAGCAAGCATAACACATGCATATTTAGAACAACAGTGGACATTCCAACAGCATGCAGGGTTGATTGGTGGCAACAGGCCATCAGGTTTGGATATGTGAACAGGGCACATGCATCAACGTACATGCAGATATGTATAAACCAACAGGACAAATGTCCATGGGAATTAATTGTGAATACACATACCCGGTTTGGTGTGGAATGACATAATTTGCGAAAATAGGGTAGGGTGGAGAAATATTACATTAACAACGTAAACTACCTATACATATACTGTACATTCCTAGTAGATGCAGATATATATCCCCTACATGTATTAGTACAGTTTCCTGTATGTAACCTTAGGAATGTTGGTGATGGGGATGTTACTGCTACATTAATATACATTCCATTTTTATTCATATATGTTCATATCTGGCTGTGTTCAGGTAAAGCATCCTGCTACATTTGATTTATATGGGTCTAGATAACAGTGGATGTTCAGTATTTCATACAACCATACTATCTCCGTAATGCAAGGGTACAGCAACATATCCAAATTGTGGGACGGACACAGTCCAGGTTCTGTACTTTGTTAAAGACATTTCACTCTTTGGTTCTGGCTGTCTCATTCATTTCATTATGTAGTAAATGCAGTATACCTTTATTCCAGACTTATTACAGATTTCTTGGTAGCTTCAAACTCTCTTTCTCACACTCTATCACTTATTTTATATTTACATTTCAGGATAGTACTTAATTCTAGGCTTTATTAACATTTATTACTGGGTTACAACAATCCTTTCCAGTTGACTCACTTATTTCATATGGCAGAATTTACAAGGATGTATTCGACAGTTGTCTGTCATTTGTTGACTGATTACATCACTCATTTTCAGGCTGAAGCAGTTATGTGATATTACAATACATGTGGAAACTCTATTTGAGACTTGTTTAATCTTTATTACTGGATTGCAATACTCTTTTCCAGGCTGCATCACTTATCTAATCTTACAATACTACCAGAATCTTTCTTCTATTCTTATTTCACCTTTATTACTGGGTTACAACACTGAACACTTTTACAAGCTGTCCCAGTTATATTCTGTAACAATAACAGCAGAATAATTACTAACCTGCCTGGTGGCGCAACCTCACCAGCCTATCAGCATAGGCTTGCTGATTCGCGGAACGAACACCTGCAGCTGTAATATAAATGAAGGAATATTGTAACATACCTATCCATACTATAGGCTAGGATAGCATTTCTTACATACTTAATTACATGGATACTTACTCAGTAGTGGGGCATTGGGCATTTGGCGGGCCTCCTTGATCCATCGGCTCAGTTGGTCCTCCTTTCATCGCTTCAGGTCCGCATGATGGTGATGGACCTGTTCACCAGTCCTCAGAATGCCTGTGGTGAGATCATGTGCCAACCGGTTCACGCCTCTGCCTTATTCGCTCCCCATTGAACCTGGCCCTGCACGAGTTGCACTTCATGATCATGGACTAGGAGCCAAACCATATATTTTGACTCCTCAACACCCCACCTTTGTGCTCTAAAGCGATTTCCCTCTCCTGCACCTGCCATCCTGACTGTAAATGGGTACCACAATCAGTTATAGTGTGTATTCCCGCCTATTGGGCTTACATATGCCAGTTTTCCCACACTTATCTGTGATTGGCCATTTTGGATATTTCTCTGCTTACAGCAAACCTGCTTTGTCATGGTTATATTTTCATTCATTCCTATATGTATGGTAATACTGTATTTCTCAGTACAACTGCCATGGCTTAGTGGTTCAGTACTTTGACTATGGTGCACTGTATCCTGGGTTCGATCCTTGCCATTGCTTTTTTATTTTACTACTGTCTAGACAGGCTAATAGGTGTGTCTGTGTAAAGGCGACTTTGCTACAGCTTGCCCAACGTTGCCCGACTGTAAGCTGGTTGGTGCACTGCGCAGCTCCGCGCAAATGGCTTACGCTGGGTAACGCGTTATTTAGCCATAAGCACTCATATTAAGCTGGTAAAGCCCTGCCCAGCTACGGGCACTCATATTGAGCTTGTTAAAGTGCTGCTCAGCTACGGGCAGTCATATTAAGCTTGTTAAAGTGCTGCTCAGCTACGGGCACTCATATTAAGCTTGTTAAAGTGCTGCTCAGCTACGGGCACTCATATTAAGCTTGTTAAAGTGCGGCTCAGCTACGGGCAATTATGATCCTTTTTATATATACATAACATAGGTTTTGTTCAGAAATACATGGGCCATTTCATTACATTTTACTTAAATTAAATTTATATATATATCGCGGAATTGTTTCATACTTATTTAAAGAAAAATGGAGGGGGATGTTGTGGGGCTCGAACCATGACTACCTATTCTTTGGGCGACGTCTGTACCGCTACGCTATTGCTACTTTGCTTAATTTGCATATGTAGATCTTATATGCTTTTCAATGTCATATCTGCTAACTGTGGTTGAGCGAAGGGCATACCCGAGCAAACGAGCGCAAATGCGGGCAAACATTTTGGAAGTTATAAAAAAAAAAGGAAACTGCTATTTTTACATTTTACATATTTTCAGTAGGGTTTAGTCTGTGGGGATGTGTGGTGTTGTGTTCCTTGACATTTCAGCGGACTCGCTCGTGGGTGTTTACTTTCAGGACTCTGACTCTTCTGGGGGCGTGTCCCTTTGCTGTACTCGGCAATCGGACACGCCCCCTACTTTCCTACACGACTGTGTTAGACTTGGGTATGATTCAGCATGCCCTCATGAATATGCATGGCATGCTGACGTCGAACTGTTCAACTGCAGCCTCCGAGTAAGACATATTAAGTCTTACACAGAGGTTTCGTGAATCTGGCCCACTATCTTAGTCATCCTGCCAATTCAGCTGTTAAAATATAAAAGTAGCTTATGATTCAAAACAGTTCAGCTATAAAAAACATTTCTAGTTATAAAGCGTTTCAGTGTATGCTATACTAACAAGTAATTTGTGCTGAATGTTAAGACTTTACTAGCCATGTGTTTTACAAGGCTTCTTATTGAAGTATTGGGACTTACAAAAAAAAGACTGCACATACAGAAAAGAAATATCAAGCATTGATTTTTTTCCTTCAAACTTGTTTTTTTTGCACAAAGACCCCTTATCCCCCTCCCCCAAATTTGCACATATCAAGTCTGAGATTGCCATACCTTGGAGCAAAGGAATGTTCTGAGACATGGCAGTCTCAGACTTTTTGTATGTAAGAACAGATTTTTCAGTCAGTCATTCTCTGGATTCTGGGATCTCAGCAGTTCATTCACTATTGTACAGTTACATGCTAGACATTGCTTTTATAAATATACCCTAGCTAATGCCTAGTCTATACTCTGCTTCACAGATTTTGTGCTCTAAGAAGGGTTGCACCTTTGAGTGTAGTGAAACACCTGCTTCAGTGACTTTTTTGTGTACCTTTTTCTTTTTCAGTATTATCAGGCCATGGAGAAGTTTGTCACGTCCTGTGCTGGGTACTGCGTTGCCACTTATGTGCTTGGAATTGGTGACCGACACAATGATAATATAATGATAACTGACCAAGGTAGGTTTTATGTGACTGAAAACAGTGTACATCTATTTAACTTATCTTAAATATGCTTTTGGAAGGCTACAGTATGTAACGGACAAATGTGGTATCCAAAGAAATTTCACACATTGTCATATTGTTCTGTTTGGCTCCTAACTTCCACCTGCCAGCAGAATTTTGGTTTTGTGCACATGTAGGATGCCATGAAACACCAGACAACCTTGCACTTTCCTGATATCAACATATATGAGCAGAAGAGATCCTAGGAAAGAACCTTATTATCCCATCACAAATACAATTTAGTAGAACTGCCCGTGAACTATATTATTGCTTCTGAAACCAGTTAATTCCATTGGATGATATGGCAAATTTGTCATTAACCATTCACATAAAAGAATGTATCAGCTGCAATTCAAAAAAGTCACTTAGTAAGGAAAGACAAATAATTGTCATTTACATTTTCTGAGTAAGCACAATATTTCCATTTATTCTGTTAAAATGTATGCTTACCATTAACTTTCTTAGCTAATATTTTTCACTGTAAACACTGTACTGAGGAATATGCTACCTTTTCCAATCTTACAGCTCTTTTTTTGTGATGCTTTGTTTCTTCTAAATGGCCTACCATTTTGTAGTGAGTGCACATGTTCAAACATTTGCTGGTTCCATGGCAAACAATGACTGAGTCCTAAATATACTCCATATGTCCCAGATATAAATAACAACTCAGATGATAATCAGGGGCCAGCTGATGAAGTAGAGCAGAGTAATAATACAGTGGATCCTACTCACTGTCACCTGCTGGAATGCTGGGAGTACATGCCCTGGATTGGATATTCCACTTGCAGTTCCCAATGAAGAACAGAAATGGATAGAACCATCAGTCTGTAAGGGGAAGGGGTTGCTGAGGAAGTACCATTTTTGGAATTTCCTTTCTTCATTGCACAACTGACCCTTGGAACTTTTCAAGCATTCACAAAGAATGACAAGGCTTAGATAACAGCCATGCTGTGGTCATTCTGCTGCTCCACAAAGGTGAACAAAATAGTGTTTGTGACTGCAGTATTGGCCTGATTATTGTTGGGTAAAGAGGAGAACAAAGAACACCAAACTTCTTGCTTAAATACGCGTTTGCTGTTTTATATCTTCTGGTTTGTAATTGTTTCCAGGGCATTGCAGGTTACCTCCAATTAAATGCTTTTGTTAAGCCTTTTAGTTTATTAAATAATAATACTCTTTGCAGAAAATAATCATCATAACATGAAGGTAGCAAAAACATAAGAATATTTACTGTGACAAGAGCCTGTAAAATAGCTACAAAAGACCTGTCTTTAGCCAAACAATATTCTGTTCAACATGATGAGATAGCTGATTTGATCCTCTTCTTGGTAGTATGAGATTATTCTTATAACCTGTCTTTGATTTGTTAAAGAGAAATTGGATAGTCTGTATGACCAGTGCTATGGTTCCAAGTATGAGTTTCTGTGCATGTGTGTCTACATAGAAAAGTCTGTGTGTATATGTGCGTGTGTGTGTGTGTGTGTGTGTGTGTGTGTGTGTGTGTGTGTGTGTGTGTGTGTGTGTGTGTGTGTGTGTGTCAACATAGATAGGTGTAGGTGTGTATGTATTTGTGTACATGTGTGTGCATGAGTCAGAGTTAGATATCTGAAACTAAAAGGCAATGAAAAGTAATGATCACATTCATAACTCATTCCATACTTCAAAGAACCCTCAAAATCATTGCACATGCACACACCCACATATATCCCCCACACACAGTCACACACACGCACACTCTCACACACACACACACACACACACACACACACACACACACACACACACACACACACAGCCTCACACATGCAAAACATACACTTATTGACACACCAGAAAAATGCCAACATACACAAAGAGTATTTTTGCAAGGGGGAGGTTAGCCCTCCTGTGTCCCTCATTGCCCTGCCATTTTATATAAGCAAATTGTAAGATGGTAGAACAGCAGGAAGAGGACATAATCCCTGCAAGAGTACATAGTCACTTCTCATATCAAATTATTAGGGGTGATAGTGGATGATAAAATTACATTTGACCTTCGTATACACAATTGCATAAGAGAAAGATGTCAAAAACTAGGGATGCTTTACAGAGCAAAAAACTTTCTCACCAATGCAACTAAAACTACACTGGCCACCACTTATCTACTCCCCACTCGTCTTTATGGCAATCCCATCTTTACTAAGCTCCAGACTTCACAAAAATTAAAACTTGAGCAATGCTATAACAAACTTGATAAATTTGCAGCAAATACCCCTTTAAGAATCCAGTAAGCCACGGTGGTGCAGCGGTAGTATTGTCACCTCACAGCAGCAGGTTCTCCCGTTCGATTCTCAGCTGGAGCACCTTCTGTGTGGAGTCTGCATGTCCTCCCCGAGGCCGAGTGGCGTTCAAAAGACATGTGTGAATGGGCATGGCTTCGTTGAAGGTTGGGTGTCGGGCTGGCACTTTGGCAACGTAAAAATTGACTGCCAATTATTAGTGGACTGGAGTTCTGCTGTGGTGACCCCTAACAGGGAAAAGCCGAAAGAAAAACACAACCCCTTTAAGAATCCACCTCCGTATAGCACTAAAAAAGCCTTAATTGGTTAGCACTGCCTCATCAACTAACGTATACACAACTTCCTTCTACCTATAACATCATCCATCAGCCATCTGCCTGTCCAGCACTAAACACCATTCTACCCAACTATGTTCCCAGTCCCAGTTGGTCATTGTGATCCAGTGACCAAAAACTCCTGTCTACAAACCTAGCAAATCTGCAGGGCATTCTCTGCACTCATACAAGGTTGCTAAGGCCTGGAACTTCTTACCTGTGTCCATCAGGTCAATACCATCCCTCCTGTCTTTCAAAACCACTTTCAAAGATTTCCTAGCTAAAATCTGGCTTTGTTATTGCTCAAAACCAGGATAAACTATATCCCTAAATGTGAACAGGTACCTTTTCATTCCTTATACCTCCTTACTCTCCCTTCTTCACTTACTTCCTTATTTCTATCAAATTCTCTTCCATGACTATCTCTCTAAATATACCATAAAACTGTTTTTCCCTCACCTCACATTGCAGTTCTTGTTTGTACTAGATTATCCTATCATTAATTTCTCTACAAACTGTCTAAAATTTGCCTAAATACTCACAGTAAGACGCTGTACAGTTTGATTCTCAGCCAGAGCGTCTTCTGCGTGGAGACATGCGTGAATGGGCGTACCTTCATTGAAGGATGTGCGTCAGGGCAGGCAACTTGGTACGTAAAATCAACTGGCAATCATTAGGAGACAGGAGTTCTGCTGTGGCGACCCCTAACCGGGAAAAGCTGAAAGACACACATTAAATGATTATCATATAACTTGCACTGATTTTTAACCCATGTTTTTATATTATGTCTAATTTGTTATAATTATTTAAACGGCAAATATTTTTGTTTTATTTTTGAAGGCTATAAATTATTTTTCTTAAAATGTTTTGTAATAACTTGGAGGCTGGAGCTTTTTACCCTGGGCCTCCACTGAAAATGGGCTTCTACCCAGTCAGACTTTCTCCGTAATCAATGTCAATAAATAAATAAATAACCCAAATCCATGCTGTAATGCATTCTTTAAATAACCCCAATCCATGCTGTAATGCATTCTTTCTTTAAAACACCTTTGCTGAATTATCACTTTTAACATAAGCAAATTTACATTTATATAAAAGCAAACAAACATTTACAAACATTATACTTCATATATATTGCTATATATCATATAACCTAAACAACATTGCATAAAATATTAAATTTCTGCCCTTTTTTTCAAACAAGAAACATCTTTATTAAACCATCACTTATGACATAGGCAGTCATAGATTTATATAATGAAAACAAACCACATATAATGCAAACAAACCACACTGACACAATCCTAGTTGCAAGCATTTTACATCATAAACCATACTGACACACTCCTAGTTGCAAACATTATACATCACTTATAATCTACCCAATCATTTTCAGGCAAACATTACATAGCTCATTTAAGTCCTGCCTTCTTTTAAACATCATTCCTCCCCCATATGCATCGTTCCCACAATTCCCATTTTTTATGTACCCTTTTCTAACAATCTCAGTTCCAGTTGTTTTATCTCTGTTACTATATTCACTACTTCTAGTGTAGTTGGTTTAGATTTTGATTTCCATTTTCTAGTAATTGCTTTTTTTGGTAGCCACCAATAATTAGACACAACAAGGCCTTACCATGTCTAGGTGATTCTGATTCTGTATTATAGCTCTGAAAAATCATCTCCCTTGTCACACCAATGCACCCACCAAGCATCTTTGATACCCCACATGGAGTCCTTAAAGTCCACCAACTCACTGCATTCCCAGAAAATAACTTTTAAATTTAGTCTTTCTTCCCCGTCACACCTCTGCTGTCTACTTAATAAAAATTTCTCTGGCGCCTACTTGGAGGATAAAGATATCTATGTAAACATTTCCAAGTAAAAATCCTAAATCTTCTAGATATTGTTGTATAGCTGGGAGATATTCATATATCCTCCCATTGTTTCTTTGTGATTTGCTTATCCAAGCTCTCTTCCAAATCCTTTCTAACCTCCTCTGATTGATTCTTATCATGCAATATTTTATATGTTATACCAATTATTTCTTTTTTAACAGCAGCTTCTGTTCTAGATTGTACTAAAACATGCTGTAACTCATTCTTGTGATATTTACACATTGCACGTTTTAATGAGCTATGTGATAATATGAATAGCATTTCCATTCGATCAATCTTAGTCTTTGAAGTCTATTTTATGATGAAACTGCTCATCATAATGGGAAATAAATGATCAAGGAATTCTTAACATGGCTGATGTTTTATTTTTGTCTTGTATACTTAGATTATATGCAGTGTGTGGCACTTTTTAACATGCAATATCCAGTCACCATTAATCATCACGTAGCAGCTGGAGCTTCATTTTTTGGCATATCCCTCTCTACTTCCTTGTAATTTCTGGAGGCAACCACTAGTAAACCACCAGGCTTGGATAGCCAGTGCCAAGGATTTCTACACTCAAGATGGTCATTGTATTCTTATATATATATATATATATATATATATATATATATATATATATATTGGTTTCACTTCATATTGCTGAAATGCTGAAATATCGAATTTCAGCATTTCGACAGTATAAAGCCAAAACCAATAAAAGACCGACACCTCACAACCACGAAATCACAAAATCAAACACACATCATACAGCACACAACACACAAACCATAACACCCACACCACAAAACACTGAAATACAATACAACACCACACAGACACACACCTACACTACACATATGTAGGGGGCAAGCCCCCATGCACCCCCTACTTATATATACTAACTCCAAGATCGCACAAACAGTGAAAAAAAATAAATATTTCACACACAGCCAACACACACTCATACCCCCTCCTCCTTACCCTGACCCACTTGTACAAGTTACTAAAACCACTCACGCACACTCACTCACCTTAAACTGCAGACACCATCCCAGCCGAACACTTCCATATGATAATGAAAATGCATAAGCGCGAATTCGACATAGTCCTATTCGCGATTATGCACTTTCTTTATTTAGAGGTTTCGGCTTCATGGACATGAATTGCTGAAATTCGATATTTCAGCAATTCGTGTTTATGAAGTGAAACCATATATATATATATATATATATATATATATATATGGTTTCACCTCATAATCTCAAAATGCTGAAATCCCGAATTCCAGCATTTCAAAACTATGAAGCCAAACCATTCACAGTCCCGAAACCCACAATCATGAACATACATACACTATACACCACATAACACACACACCATTCCACCCACAGCACACAAACCACACAACCCTACACTACATATAAGCAGGGGGGCAAGCCCCCCTGCACCCCCCCCAAGTTTGGGGCTGTGCCCCCCACATCCCCCTACTTATATATACCAACTCCGAGATCGCACATAATGGAAAAAAACCTCACACCACGGCATTCTACACTCACTCACACACAAATACACATCACACATACACAAGCACCAACAAATCCAACACTCACACTCATACTTACACCTCCCTACCCTTACCCATACATACAATGTGCAAAAACACACACATACACTCACTCACCTTCAATTCCAAACACCATACCATCCAAACACTTCACATAACTTACCAGAAATGCATAAGTGTGGATTTGAGATATTCAAATTCTTATGCACTTTCAGCATTCTGCATTTTCAGCTTCATGGTCCCAGAATGCTGAAATTCAAGATTTCAGCATTTCAAGATTATGAAGTGAAACCATACACACACACACACACACACACACACACACATACATATATATATATATATATATATATATATATATATATATATATATATATATAGATATATATATATATATATATATATATATATATATATGGGTCTACTTTCATAGACTGAACGTACAAATCGCCGACACACAAGTTACCGACCCCAAACAACCGAAAACACACCACACCAACAACCCAAAATACCGAACACCACAACACCGACACAAAAAACGTCAACTACACATTACACACAACAACATATCCACTAACCTTAACCTAAACCCTAACCCTAACGTCTGACACTACCGCACACTTACCCAACCTGCACCCTAACCCTAACTCACTTAACACACCCCTAAACCTCAACACCGTCACTATCGCACACTTACCCTACCTGCACCCTAACCCTAACTCACTTAACCCACCCTAAAACATTCAGCCCGTCACTATCGCACACTCACTCCACCCGCATTCTAACTCTGACACACTTAACACTTTCCTACACTGCTCTACGTCACTTCCACACACTTACCTCACCGGAACCCTTAGTCCAACACCACCGCACACTCACCTTTCCCACACCCTAACCTAAAATCCCTCACTATCGTACACTTACCTGTCTGCTCCCCAATCCTAAATCTTTCACTTTCGCACACTTACCGTATCGCGCTCACACGCTGCCGTTGTCGGTCTCTCAGCTGTCGGGATATCGCGTTTTCGGTAACCTACCTGTTCGGTCATTCCGTCTCGGTCTTCCGGGTGTCGGTGACGTGGCGCTTCGGTCTATGAAAGTAGACCCATATATATATATATATATATATATATATATATATATATATATATATATATATATATATATATATATATATATATTTTTTTTATTTTATTTATTTAACATTTGTTAACCGGGCTAGTCCAGCTGGAAATATTTCCATTTTCAGCAGAGGCCCGAGGAGAAAAGCTCCAATTGTAAAACTTACCACCACCACACCAAAAGGTTTAAAATAGACAAAAAGGAATTAGCTATAAATTCTAGGAACACGAAAGGACATACTAAACTAGATGCATCATACATTTACAGAACGGTTTACAGCATGTAAGTCTAGGGCAATCCCAAGACACTATTAGAAAAATACCTTTAAAACTTTGGTAAATCTAGTTCATGCAGACACTTACTTTTCATAAGGATTATATGCTAGACATATTATTAGAAAGAAAAGGAAGGGAGAGAAAAAAAGGAGGGTATATTAATTAAGAGGCAGGGAATACTACCAACAGGGTACATTGATATCTCAGCAGACAAGAATCTAATTGTTGTCAAGTTGTAGAGATTACTTAAGTACCTTCTAATTTAGGGGAGAATATAGGAAAGAGAATAGGATAGTGGGAGGCCAAGAGATGACAATGAGAAGTCCAGAGGATCAGTCTGGGTAACAGCAAGGGCATAGCCAGTGATTTTTAAGGTATGCCTTAAGACTTTGCTTGAATAGAGAGAGAGATGGAAGTGTGGTCGGGTCAGAAGGCAAGAGGTTCCATTGTTTTCCCACGGTATTTGAGAATAGTGAGTCACCAGCTAAGTTGTTTGACTTGGAGGTCCTAGTAAGTAGTTTATTGGAGGAGCGTAAGGACTCAAGATTCCTATAGGGTGATATAAGGTTGTTTAGTACTGGTGTATTATTAGGTTGATAAAAAATGTTATGAGTGATGGTAAGTTGGGAAAGTATCAGAAGGTTTTTTAGTTCCAGCCAGTCTAGTTGATGAAGGTTATGACAATGGTGAGTTCTATATGGGTTTCCAGTGGCAAATCTAGCAATACTATTATAGGAGTTGGATAGTTTGGTAAGATTACTTTTTTTAGATTAGTATATATGGGAGCTGCATACAGTAGTGTTGTATGTATACACACACACACACACTCTGGAAGGTTATAGCAGCTGAAACCAGTAATTACAAAAAATGTGAAATGTATTATATATATATATATATATATATATATATATATATATATATATATATATATATATATATATCTACATATATATATAGAACTAGTAGCATAATTTGATCCATTTTTAAGAGATCATATCGATCGATATGGAAATACTGGCTCAGGAAAACCTTCATATCTGTCTAAAACTATATGTGAGGAAATTATTCAACTTATGGCGAATAAAGTGAAAGACACAATTGTGGCGGAAGTGAAAAAGGCTGGCTATTTTAGCTTTTCAGTAGATTCCACTCCTGACATATCTCATACTGATCAGTTGACCTTAATTATTAGATATGTGTCACCTGAAGATGGTTTGCCAACTGAGAGATTTTTAACTTTCCTTGAGCTAAAAGATCACTCAGGGGAAAGCATAGCTGATTTAGTGATTTCAGAAAATGCCGAGGACAGTCTTATGATAATGCAGCCAATATGGCTGGTAGATACAATGGTATGCAGCAAAAATTATTGAAAAAAACAAGTTTGCAAGATTTGTTCCATGTGCTGGTCACTCTTTAAATTTAGTAGGTCGTTCAGCTGTTGATTGTTGCCTTGATGCTGTTCATTTTTTTGGTGTTGTGAACGAAGTTTATATCTTTTTTTCGTCTTCCACAAAAAGATGGGCAGTTCTGAAATCACATTTGAAACCTCATTCTAAAGTGCCTAAATATTTATCAGACACTAGGTGGGAGGCACATGCAAAAGCTACAGAAGCTATTTTAGAAAATTACAATGATATCACCGATGCACTCAATTATTTACATTCAGATAATAATACAAAGGGTGATACTAGATTGAGGGCCAACAATCTTTTAGAGAAGATGGAACAATTTGAATTCGTGTTTATACTCCATTTCTGGAATCGAATACTGAGACATTTTTCAAAAGTAAATAAAATTCTTCAAAGCCCTAATATTTTACTGAGTAGTTGTGCAGATTGGTACAGGTCACTTCTGGATATTTTACATGGAATTAGGGAAGATTTTGATGCACTTGAGCAACAAGCAAAAAACACGTTGCCAAATACTGAATATAGAACTGCCAGAAGGATAATTAGAAGTAAAAGACAAGGGAATTACAAAAATTCATCTGACCCTGATGCCTTAGATGAACTCTCTTCAAGAGATAAATTTAGGAATAAATAATGTATTCCTATATTAGATGCACTAGAATCAAATTTAGGAAGAAGAGCTTCTGTTTATGATGATGTAGTGAAAATATTTTCCTTTCTTGCCGATCTTACATTATCAAAGGTAGAACTTCAAAGAGGTGTTGAGCTGTTAATGCAAGAATACCCAGAAGATGTCAACCAAAATCTTACTGAAGAACTATTTCATTTCCACACATATGTGAGACAAACGCATAAGCCTTCAAAAAATTCCACATTTTTGCATACAGACTTGTATCAAATAATATTCAAAGAAAATATTCAAGTGGCCTTCCCCAATGTGGAATCAATCTTATGGCTGTTTCTCAGTTTAATAGTCACTAATTGTACTGGAGAAAGGTCATTTTCAAGACTTAAAAATATCAAAAACCAATTAAGAAGCACAATGACCCAGACGAGGTTGTCTTCATTGAGTATTTTGTGCATTGAAAATGAGACCTTCAAAAAAATAGATTTTGATGAACTTATAGAAGAATTCTGCGTGAAAAAGTTTAGAAAGAAATTCTTCTAATCTACTATTTTGTTTTGAATGTATACTTGGATTGAATCAGTTCTTAAATAAAATAACTATTAACATAAAATTTAATATGATATACAATTTGATATTTTCTTTTTTGTGATCTGGATTTTGTTTGAATAAAGTTCCATTTTTGGTTTAGTTTAAGACTTAAAATTCATAATAATTCATACTTAAACTTTAAATGCGAATTATTATGAAATAAATTTATCTGAATTGAATTTGGTTTAATCTTCAATGTATTGAATATATTTAATTTAATTTGATAGAAAATATGATAATTTGTATTGCGTATTTTATTTTCGTAGTCAAAGATTTTCATTATTTGAATTTTGTTTCTTTGTAAATGTTGTGTGTTATGTTTGATTAGTTATTGTTACAAGTACTATATATGGTGCTGAGAATAAATGTCCAAATAAGTGTTCTCGACTTTTTTTTATTTATTATCCGTGCCACATTTTTTATAAAGGTTAGTACCAATCACAACATGTTTCATTTAACATATTGATATATATCACAGTAATTATGTATTTTATTATCTCTCATGTAATTTACAAACTTAAAAATGGGAGGTGAAAGGGCCTCATAAGTGGAATAGCCTAGGGCCTCTTTTCATCTAAATCTGGCCCTGTATATAAGTGAAAACTGTAGGCTCATCAAAGAAAAACAAAGTCTTTTGGTTTATCCAAGTGTACAGACGATACCTTTGTCTCAGTTTAATACTGCTGGGAGATAATCTTTATGGTGTAGCACTTTCTATCTCTGAATTCCTCCAGCATGGATAAGTTTCGTTTTATCATTTAAACCCTTTCTTCACTATAGTTTTTTCTTTGCCCCAGAATGACTGGTCTGGACTTCTAGTCTCTTTTCACAAAGGGTAAAATTCTTCCTCTGAATGGGATCTTCTCTGCTACAGCCAGATAGCTATCTGATCTTAATGCAACAGGTACAATTTAACAAAACACTGATTACACTTAAAGAAATATCACACTACTTGTAAATTTTTGACTCTTTTGTATATTTCTATTTGGTGAACACAATAAGACTATGCTACAATCTATCAATCTATCTATCTATATACATATATTTGTGTGTGAATGGAAGCATAACCTTCCATTGAAATGGAAAGTAGTGATCCAATATTGATTGACTACTTTCCATCAAAAACGTAAACATCAATCCACAAAAGGTAAAAAAATAAAGTAAGCCCCCGCTACCCCCCACACCTCTTGCTAATTATATATACCGATTCTGAGATTGCACTACAGAGGGGAAAGGGCATACGCCCTGATACGGCTCTCCTACACATGGTCAACATTTCAGAATGTCAAAGACCATATGGCCAAGACCATATGATCGACATTCGAAATGTCAACCATGCGTAACCGGCATCTCCGTACAATGTGGAATGGAAAGATTTCCATCTTCTGCACTGTAGTATGATCCCGGAGTTGGTATATTTAAGTTGCAGGAGGGGGGGTGGAACTCCCATGGGGGGTGCAGGGTGCATTGTGTTTTTTTTTTTTTTATTTCATGGTCAACATTTCGAATGTCGATTATATGGTCTCGGCCATATGGTCTTCGACATTCTGAAATGTCGACCATGTATAGTAGACCCCCTGATCCACACTGTATCATGATCTATTACTGAAAAAAAACATACCTTTTAATCAGCTGATTTTTAACTACTATACGGCTTTTTCACACATCATTGTCAAAGCCAATTTGACATAAGGTTTTGCACGTATATATATATTAATTGTAAACCGAGAAGACAAAAATCATTAGAAAATAGTAGTATGCCATACTTCACTGTGGATTATGCTGGAATGTTCCCATGCGGGGCTTTACCTTCCTGACCAAACCATGGCAAGTATGAATAAATTCTAGTGCTACCAATGCACAAATATGATATGTTGTATAACTATATTTTTCCTAGGTTAATAACCCTCCCCCCTTGCTGTGTATTCTTTTAGTGATGAACCTCTGTGGATGATCTAATTGCTGTATATGCCTTGTTAGTACATACCAAAGGGAGCATTGTTCTCAATAATACATCTGATGGGTGATGAATATATTGGAATAGTGACTAAGTTGGACAACATAGAATGATTTCCTCACTACTGTAGACACGTGCTGGGCAAAGCCTAGATGACTGTCTATGTGTGTCCCCATGACCCTGACTACTGGGTGGATGCCCTTACATTCACTAAACAAAACTTTATAACTTTTAAGTTTTCTTCTAGACAGCTGCACTGAGTTCCACTTTCCTCAAATGATTCCCAGCAGTGCATTTGGAAATGTGCAGACTAATGCTCATTTATCAGTTAAGAAAATATCCAAAAGAAATCATGACTTTACACTCACGTGGCTTTGATTGCAATATAACTAGACTAGTTTTAACTCATTTTACAATCTTTTAGACAAGCAATACTGATGCAAGTATTTCTTTGCATCACTTCACTTTTCTACACTCAGTGCCATTCATTCGTGCTGAGCACATTGTCATAAAGGAGCATCAAAGCTCTTCATTTATTTATTTATTTATTTACATTTGTTGACCAGGAGTGCCCGACTGGACTTGGGTCCATTTTCAGCGGAGGCCCGGGGAGAAAAGCTCCATGGTTAAAATAAACAGACAGTAGTTACATTGGATTACATAGCGATTAACAATTTAACACAGCAATTGCTTACAACATATTTGATGAAGAACATAGTACATCAGTAGACAACTAGAATCTTTATCTGTGAAGTACATAACAGACATTAACAAATGTTACAATAAGAAGTTCCTGCTGTATAATAAGTTATAGGCTTATGAGCATCTGAGCTTGCTATAATCAAGGTAGCTAGTGGAGGGGAAAGAAAGGTAGTGGTTGGATGGGGTGGGTGATATTAGAGTGGGAGTTGCAAGGGCATAGCCAGCATGTTTTTAGGTGCGCTTTTAGTAAAGTTTTGAAGTGGGTGCATGATGGTATGGAGGTAATTGTGGGTGGGAGGCAGTTCCATAATTTGGCTATGGTGCAAGAGAATAGTGCTTCACCAGCAGAGTTATTGGCTTTAGTGATCTGCAAGTAATTTTTGCTGCTAGATCTTAGTGGTCTGGTGGTGCGATAGGGTTGGAGTAGATTCTGGAGGGATGGGATATTTAGTGGATGGTTTACTAGTTTGTGGGTGAGTGAAAGTTGATACCACTGAAGGAGGTGAGGGAATTCAAGCCAGCCCAGTTCAGTAAGTGAGAGACAGTGGTGACTATGGTAGGATGCCCCTGTGGCGAATTTGGTGATTTTGTTGTAGCCGGTCTCTAGCTTGTTTAGATTGCATTGCCTTAGGTTGGTATATATTGGAGAGGCATAAAGTAGGGTGGAGATAAGGTGGGAATTTGCTATTGAAATCTTTGCTGCTTTGGTGAGAAGTTGCTTATTTCTGTATAATGCTCCTAGTTTTTTGTGGACAGTTTTTATGGTCATGGATATGTGAATGTCAAATTTCAATTTATTGTCCATTTCCACTCCTAGCAATTTGGTGTGTTTAGTTGGGTATATAGTGGTGTTGTCTTTTGCTGTGATGTTAAAGTGAGAGTTGTTTTGAGTATGTTTGGTGGGTTGGAAGATGAGTAGTTTAGTTTTGTTTGGGTTGAGTATTAATTGGGCATCGGATAACCAAGTTTTAACAGACAACAAGGTTTCCTGTGTGTCTTTTTGCAGTTTGGGTAGGGACTGGGCTGAGCAGATGATGGTTGAGTCATCTGCGTATTGTATGAGTGTACCATGTTTGGTGGCAGAGGCTAGATTATTGGTGTAAACGGAGAAGAGTAGGGGTCCAAGGATGGATCCTTGGGGAACCCCTATGGAGACAGGTAGTTGGGGAGATATGTCATTCTGCCATACAGCGGATTGTTGGTGGTCAGACAGGTAACTCTGAAACTAGTTGGTGACTGATTGAGAGAAGGATAGGTGAATATCATTCATGAATATTCATGAATATCCCTTATGCATTATTGAACTGCAGGACCATAAATATCACCCACATATTTCAGTTAAATTAAAACTCTGAAGACATTTTCAGAGTAGTTGTTATTTCTTCAGACTGTTTCATTAGTTTTGCATACAGGCATGAAGGTCCAGTAGGTATAACTTCCTCCTAAGATATACAATGTATTCCATGAAGGAGATCCTGAGATAGGATAGTACTAGTGTTTAGGCCAGACAGTCCAAAAAACTACAGTTAGGTATAGATTTGGGTTTGAAAGTGATCCCCATTTGCACATCTAGACACACCAGAATTACTCTAGAAGCACCCTTTGTTTCTTAGAAGTGTTGTTATAGGGGGGTGTGTCACTATAATTCATATAAGTTCTCAGTAAACTGTATTAAGTTGAGATGACTAGACTAAATGGGACAACGTGCATAAAAGTTATATGCGGAGGGTTAAACCCAACCATCTTCTGTAGGGGTCTATACATCTAGCACTCATTAGCTACTGTAACTAACTTCAAGGTCTGCAAACTATGAACTAGGCTGAAAGTCTTGTCATTTTCAGCCCATATGGACTATTCAGCTTAAATAAACACACTTTATTTACTCGAGCATTACAAAATTAATAAATAAGGACAGAGGCAATCTACAAACTTTTCACCCAAGCCAGTTCATTTTTGTTAAGAACAGATTCTGTCTTCTTAATCTGGTTGACTTCTTTGAGAAGTTTACTGATGCAATGGATGAGAGAAAATCTGTACACAGCACATCTTGGTCTTTCAAGGGCATTTGACACCACCACATACTCATGTAGAGTTGATAAACTTACCCAGATACATGAAAACTCCTTTGTAACTTATTAGAAAGCAAACTGGCTTACAAGTAGAGATGAGGAAATTAGGATGGGTGGATCCTCCTCCTCCAAAAGGCCTGTTACTAGTGACATTCCAGTCATTGGGCTACTACTCTCTGGCATTTACTTTTGGGAGGTCAAAGCTAATGTTAAGAACTTATGGCTGACCAAGTTTACAGATGACTGTACAGTTGCTGCCATCATAAACTTTCAAGAAGGCACCAAGATCTTCCAGTAGGGAGTTGACCAAACAAAATATCGGGTAACAAAACCATGGCCTAAAACTAAACACCAAAAAGTGCATAATAGTATATTTTGGCAAGCATAATGTCTCCTACAACTATTACATAAACAGCACTCCCTAAAAGTTGATCCAGTAATGAGGAAGTTATGAATGCATCTAGACAATGAACTGCCATTTGATCACCACATATTCACTATAGTAAGGAAGTCCTTATTATTAAGGGTGTGGTGTCCGGGTCTAGGGAGGTGATGGCCCCACTGTATTCTTTGCTTATTAGGCCAATCATAGATTATAATGCCTCCTTTGATGTGTATGTATCCAAACACTTGTTGCAACCTGAAAGACCACAACCCTTTCTCACCAAGAAAATCAAGGGCCTAAATCATAAAAGCTGTGTTGACTGTCTGAAAGATATAGACCTCTTCTTGTTTTCTTACAGGATTCTGGGGGCTGATCTCTGTCTCACTTACAGAGTTTTTACTGACCCCCATCCTTTTAGATCTACTGCAAATCTACAAGTCCAGCTGAAGCAGAAACACATGCTCAAGAGATTTTAATCTCTTCTACAACATAAACAGAACATGCTGGAGGGGTAGGTATGTATTACAGAGAATACTACTTCTCTGGAGTCATCTTTGCCTCTACGTAAAGCAAATGTTTGTTTCTTTTTTTCTAGTTAGGTGTAATCTGGACAATGGATAAGAAACTGAAGGTTAACTCCTGGTTTAGCATCCTTGTCCCTTATTGATAGGGGTAACATGAAAATGATTGTCTGGCTCTGAGTTATTTATACTTAGAATAAAAAAGGGTCTAATTTAATTATTCTTAAAATACAAGAATTAATAAACTTTGTAGGAATAAATGGCTATACTTCTGAAGATCAGTAGTGTGGTAAGGACCCATGAACCTATGAGTCTATGTGTGCAATTGCCACATTTATTTTCAGTAGAATCACATTTCAATGTTTTGTATTTTGTCTTCTCATCTTCGATCTTTTCATCTTCAGCATACATTAGTAGAACTTAGAAAATTTTGTTGGTTCCTTTTGAAATGTCACACTCATAATGTCAAGGGCCAACATACGAAAACAAAAACAAAAAAAAAACACACAGAAAACACAGAAGAGGGGAATATCGAACATTGATTTTTCTCATTCATACTTCTTTTTTGCAGGGGGTACCCCCCTGTATCGTCATATGTATTGGTTAAGCCCTCCACATCACCCAAACTTATATATACCAACTATGAGATTTCTATACCTCAAAGAAAAGTGAATATTCCAAAAAAGAGATATCTCAGGCTTAATATATTTTTCCATTTAGTTGCTGGTTCCAGCAGTTCATATGGCTACCATCTTCATTGCATTAGCAGTTTGTTAGCCTTTGAATCTAATGTAAGTGGGCTTATCTTCCAGGCAAAAGAGCCACTATTAAGCTAGTAAACACATGAAAAAGATCTTATAATTTGTGGATCTCCTTACTCTATCCCTGTTGTGTTGCACAAAGAGATGGTGAAACAGTTTGCTAAAGACTGGAATGAAGTGAATGCTTCTCCATGTTGTTCACCTTTCCCTTTTCTGTATCTCTTACAAATGTTCCTTACTGCTTCAGGTTCAAACTCTTCAAGAATCAGGTACATTACAGCTGATATACTGTTGTAAGGTCTCTTAATTTGTCTTGATACACCAAGTTAAATCTAATGTCTTTTGGAATTCAAAAGCTTGTTAAGTGGTCCAAAGACTTCACCATCTGCAGGCTTGTTAAGGAAAGTCCCAAACAAAATAAATCGTGGAATGATCATTCTGCTTGGAGTTTTTCTGTGCTCTCATCCTTGTAATTAGTATTTATTGGTTTAATTTTAAAGCCCAGTGGTTATCACTAAAGAAATTCTATACCATTATTTTATGAATGGATCATTACCATACTATATCCTGCCAAATATGCTAAATTTGAAGGTCCCAGCATGATTCCCAGAAATCCTGGCCTGCAGCTAATTGCCCTAGAATTTCAATATTTGTTTAGTTACCACATTATGTACCATCTACCATGAACACAAACACTTTTTACTTTGAAAGCTGTCATAGCATTTATTTTATTCTACATTCTAATTTTACCAGTCTTTCCTGTTTACAATCTTACTATAATGAAACCCTGCTTAAATGCAACCATTTTCTACAACTGCTTTTCCACTGCAACAGACGTCGATTTCAAAGAATCTGTCTCCTTTTCTGGTGTACAGTCTGCAAATGTTCTCCCAGCCATGAGTGCAGCGTGCATTATTCTTGATTTCCTTATTCTTCATCCTTAGTAAAATAAATTAGTTTTGCATATAACTGACCTTAGGAGAATTATATTTTTTAATATATTTTTATGCCTTTCTCTTTATACTCTGGCTGTTGAGCATTGGTCCCTTTTTCTCTCTGCTCATTCATCCTTTACTGCAAAGATCTCATTGCATGCAGGAACATAATTCAAACACCCTTTTGTCAATTTTCTGTAAGTCTTAATGCTGAATCCTAGGGCAACTGACAGGAATAGTTGCAATTTTCACCTTCTAAGCAAGTGTGCTAGCTAGTATAAAGCCTGACTCTAACAACAGTGTGAATGCATTCCATGCAAACTCCCACTCCAGCCACAGTGCTGTATGGTAAGCCTTATGTATCACCCAACCAAGCTGGCAGTCAGTTCAGCAGTGTGCCTTGCTGCCCACCCCCAAAAGATGGATAAGCTGGCATTGGCCACAAGCGAGGTTGTTTTCCTGCAAGCATCCACCTCCTAAGTGCTCAAACCACTATCTCAAAACTAGGTAATCAGGCTTCTTGCAGCTCACATGGGCTTCTGCTTGCATTCCAACTCAATTACATGTTCAGGAAAAGTACAGCAGCTGTCTGGAGAAAGTAGAGCTTATTTTGTCAGCTGTAAGACTAAGCAAGTCATTTTACCAGACAATTCTTCTTGGCCTCCACTAAAAATGGGTATCAGTCCAACTAGAGAACCTAGTTATCAAAACATAATAATAATATCACCTTGGGTGTAATACTGCAGCTGATGCACACATCAGTGTTTCATAAGTTGGTTCTAATTGTAAATTAGGAATAGAAGAATTTTCTTGTTGTCTTCATCAATGGTTCCTTACTACATTTAAATGCACCTTGCGTCATAAATAGAAAGGATTCACTGGATGAATACTCTTACTTGCTTACCAAATAAATAAATAAATAAACTGACCTGTCCTTCGACATCCCATTTTAGAATAGTGAGTAACAGAATTCCAAGACAAGATGTTTGAAAATTGTGAAAAATGTAATTTTAGACAGTTGCTAACCACATGCCTGGGGGTTTACCACTGCATCCCCAAATTAGTGATTTTGTTTATTGTATTTATTCCAGTTTCATAACTGGATAGGTGAGCTTGTCACCCAGACATCAAGTGACAAAAATACAGGAAACAAAAATATAGTGTGCACTTTACATTTTACACTGATACAAGAAAGCTAACAAAACATTATATAACTTTTAAAGTAAATCAGCATAAACAGAACAAAGAAGAAATGAAATATTCTACATATTGTAGATGCTCAGTACATGAGGATGTAAACAAAATACACAAGAGAGAAAGGGTTATACAATGTATACAAAACATACATAAATGGAAGTGCAGGTGATAGTTCCAAATATTGGTAGCATATGAAGAGCTAACAGAATAGGTGGGTACAAGCTCATAGCGTTCTATCAATTGTCTTTAAAACATGTGCAGGTGGTCTCTTTTATCAGGTGATCCTTGCTTAAAAGAAAATAGTGTGCTTTGTTGCCTAATTTCAGGTGCATATCTATAGCTGGCTTATCTAATGCCTGGTGCTGCTCCTTGATCTGGCACCCCTTTAACTCTAAGTTGAGGAGCAAAAAATAAAAGGTCCATTCTCACTAAATGCCTACAGCAGCTTGTTACAATGTAGCCCAGACACAGAAACTGAAGTAAGAGTCTCATTAAGTGTTCCAGTAAGTGCCTTAGTAAGTATTTCAGTAGCAGAAGAGCAGTATTGCAATTCACTTCCATACCGGCATTTCAAGTGACTAGCAGTACTGCTGATCATATCCCATAAAACCTTGTGTCAGAGGGGGCTACCACCTTCTGCACCACCCTAGACACACTTCTGGTCTGGAGAGAGACAGATTTTCTTACATCTGAGGGTCCAACATTAAGTACAAGATAAGCATGCCACCTTAATTTCAAAGTTTTTATCTCCAAATCCTGCTATTTAGAATTTTGAGACTTGCAAATTAATATCATCATCAACACCTTCGTATTTTTCAAGTTTTACATGGGGTCAGGGTGTCACATCAGCGTTCACTACCTACCTTGATTCTATGCCACTTCCATAGGATCATAGCAGCATATGATATACAAGGCATCCTCATTTTCCCTTGCTTTCATACTGTCTTTTTCTAGTCTGCATTATTAAGTTGTCCTCTGCTTATCTGTACATGTGACTGAACCACTGTAATGTTTTTATTTTTATTTTTATTTTACATTTGTTGACCAGGCTAGTCTAACTGGATATATGTCCATTTTCAGTAGAGGCCCGGGGAGAAAAGCTCCAAACATGATCAGTAACAAAGTTAACAATATATAACAGGACATGTATATAAAAAATACAGTATAAAAGGTAGCATTGGTTAAATGAAAAATATAGTAATAAAATTATGGACTATAGCCATTGTACTAAAGGTTAACTAAATATAAAATAAGAAGCACTTGTTCAAAACACAAAACAGAGTAAGATCATTGTAATTTTACTTTTAATATAAATAATGAGGAAAAAAGTAGGTTTGGAGGCTTAGGTTGGTGTGAGGGGAAAGGGATTTGAGCAGGAGGGGCAGAGGATTTCAGTCTGGGTTAGCACAAGGACAGAGCCACTGGGTTTTAAGATGTTCTTTGATATGTTTTTTGAATAGAGAAGTAGAAGCTAGGGTAGATAGTTCAGTAGGGAGCAGATTCCAGCTTGTACCTATAGTATTAGAGAAAAGAGAGTCACCAGCTTTGTTGTTAAATTTGATTGAGGATACCAGAAGTTTATTGGCAGAACGTAGTGTAGCTAGATTTTTATATGGTGAAATCAGATCAGTGAGGATAGGGGGATTATTGGGGTAGTGCAGGATCTTATGAGTAATAAGTAACTGTTTACTGAGTATATGGTTTTGTATTTCTAGCCATCCTAGTTGTCTGAGGTTAAGGCAGTGGTGAGTTTCTCCTTGACATCTCTGTAACTGGGGTATTTTGTTGATGTACTTATTTCATCTTTTATGTTCTACTCCTGGCTTTTACTGTCAGTCAGCTATAACACATCTGATTCTAGCTGAGACCTTCTTATTCCGATTTCCATTCTCCTTAAATCACATTCCTGCTGATGATACATAAATATTTTAACCTGTTCAGCTGTTTTCTCTTCTATCTCAATTTTCAGCTTCTTCTGATTTCCTCGTTGCTGTCTTATCTGGACTCAGTTTCATCCCGTGTGCCTTCTGTTTCACATTCCATTCTTCCATCATTTGCTGAAGTTCCTGTTTACAGTAGGCTTGTAATGCTTGCATACAGTAGCTTTGGTGATCTGTCCCCTCTGACCTGTTTGCTGATGTAATTCATCAATAGCATGAAGAGGAGTGGGCTTAGAGCTGAACCCTGATGTGTACACACTCCCACTGGGAGCACCCTTTTCATACTCATGTGTCACTGGATCTTTGTTGTTGTTGTTGTGTCTTTTGGCTTTTCCCGGTTAGGGGTCGCCACAGCAGAACTCTGTTCCGCTAATGATTGGCAGTAGATTTTTACATGCCGAGTTGCCGGCCCTGATGCACAACCTTCAATGAAGGTACACCCATTCACACATGTCTCTACACAGAAGACGTTCTAGCTGAGAATCAAACAGGACAATGTCTTACTATGAGGTGACAACGCTACTGCAGCACCACCACCACAGTCGTAAACTAACTCTACTGATGTTTCTGAGACTTTAAACCTTTGCAGGTCTGACCAGCTTAGTTTTCTTGGGGTCTTGTGTGTTTTTCCACAGCTAAGAATGCCCAGTTAGATTACTTCCTCACTTCAGCTTCTTCTCCACTATGTGCTTCAGTGTAAACATTGGTTAAGTTGTCCTGCATCCTGATCTGAATCCGAACTGCTTATCGCCCATGTTAATTTCTATTGCTCTGCATATTGATTTATCAGTCTCTCCCTCCACTGTTTTGAAGGTGACAGTATTTTGATACCACTGTACCACAAGTTGTGAATACCCCATTTGTTTTTGAGTTTGGCACTGGTATGTACATTTTGCAGTCATCTGGGATATGCATCTCTCTCCATACTATAATGAGTACCCTCAGGAACCATTTCTTCCCTAATGTGAACAATATCCTGATCCTATCTGCTCAAACTTTGTCTAAGTCAGCTGTTTTCCCTGACTTATTTTGCCGTGTACATTTTGTACTTCTTTACGGTTTCCCTTCCTCTTTCATCCTGGACTGTGTCTGCAGCAGTACAGCTTCCTTCGGATTTTGTTTATTCAGATGCTTTTTGGAGTAATCCTTCCCTCTTTCTCTTTATTTATTAATGACATTATAGAAGATCATCCCTCATTGAATGTTACACTATACATTGATGATACTTTTCTTCTAGAACCACACCAGTATCTCTCTAACCTTTAAAACACACACACATCAACAATCCTTCTTTAATCTCTGCACCTGGGCAGAGAATAAAAACATACACACATTAACCATAAAAAGACCAGTGTCATGCTCTTTTTTACCCCTAAAAACTATCACAACTGTCATGCTTGAAAATAACAGATTACCATAACAACACTATTCCCATGGGGTCTGAATGTAAATACATAAGCCTTATTCTTTATCTCACCCCCTCTATCCTGCTGCATGCATAGCACTTTCTAAAAATGTACTGCTTCCAACACGAGAATATGGGTTACCATTTCTACTCTTCCATGCTACTTACAACACTCATAGACTAAAGACAGCAGAAAACAAACTATATAGATTCACTTTACTCACAGACCCTCATGATCATCAATTCAACCTTCTCAAAAAACTAACTTGAGGGGAGTGTGCCCAAGACGGTGAACTGCTAGTGGCACTCTGTTTTTGCTCTGTTTATTTTTTTCTTTATGTGACATAAACATTTCAAGGCTGTTGGCCATTTTAAGTACTATTATTACTTTGAGTTATACTTAAAATGATCAACTCTGATAATAATTTCCTGTCAAAAAACTTCAAATAGATCTACAGCCTTCTTCAGAATTAATCATATTAAAACTTCTTCTTAGGATGTATTAGTGAAGAAAGAACTTCAATCTATTCTTAATATTCAGGACATATCTCTAAAATTAGATAAACTTGACAACAAAGTTAACACAATAGAAGAAGAAAACAAGAAACAAATTGAATTTTTAAATGAAGTTATCCAACAGCAACAGCAACAAATCTCAAGTATGGAAGAATCAATTACAGACTCAGATGGCAGAGCAACTGAGAATAAGAATCATAAAAAATTAATTCTTGCTTAGAACAATACATTTCTGGATAAAATAGATGATCTGGAGAATAGATCAAAAAGGAATAATGGGGTTCCTGAAAAACATGAATGTGAGAATATGATTATTTTTTAAATACTTGGTTGCCAAATGGAAGCACTCTCTTTTTGAAATGAAAGAGCACATAGATCTTTTTGTACTAATTACTCTAAGAAGAATTTTTCATCTCCTAGGTCTATAATTGTGAAATTTATTTCTAGACAAGATAAAGACAAGTTTCTAAAAACTGCCTGGCAAATCATCCTTTACAAATAGGACACAACTCATATTTGAAAACGATTTTCTTCATCTGTTATATCTAAAATAAAAGTCTTCATCCCACTGTTAAAAACTTTGAAAATAATCCAATACTAATGCTCATTTTATTTTCCCTGCCAAAAAAATAAAATATCTTCAAGACAGACAAGAAAAATATTTGAGACTTTAGAAAATGCTTTATCATACATTAAAATGAATAAAATACTTGACAGCACTGAAATAATGGATTGGATCCCAACCTCCTTGAAGAAACATGCAACAAGAAATGGCTGGTTAACTTCAGAAAAGAATAAGAAAATAAAAGATAAGTAAGACTATGCTTAAAGTGATAAAGAATTATACAAGAACATATTTGAATAAAAGTGTGAAAGAAATGAATATCAAATGAGTAGCCAAAAACATTTTTGAGAAATTTAATTATAGTAGCTATCATTTAAAGTTGTATTTGAGAGCATAAATACATTTTGTTTATTTTGTGGAATATCCTTAAAATGATTTACAGTAAGATAAAAATGTCATCATTATTATTTCTATTAAACAAATACTGTTTAAATTTTTATATTACATTTTCTTTTCTTACATTTGAATATACTAGTAGTCTTTTTAATACATTACTAGTACTCTATCATATTAGTGGCATTAAACTTATTATGTAGTTTATTATAAGATTACTTTTCCCCTCTTTAAAACACAATGAAAAAAAGTGTGAGAAGGAAGAAAATGGGAAAATATTTTATATATAGGAAGTATTTGTCTTTATATGATATATTTATCTTTCTATTCATATTTTTGGGTGATGGTGGGGATTGTTTGCGTTTGTAAACTTTTGTGATGGCTGTGGATGATGGGGAGCCAATTTGTGGTTTGCAGCTCCCTTGTGGATGCCTGTGTTTGTTGTGTCAGTTGGTTGTCTGTGATTGAGGGGATTTGTTGTCTTTGATGGGATGGTTGCTGTTAGTGTTTGGGGTAGTGGTTATGAACGCCTCTTGCCTCTATGTTTTTCTCACAAATTAGTAGTCAAGTTCAAGAGATTGCAGTCACTTGCTTCAATCTTTTTTGCTGGACAATTATTATTTGTTCTAGAGTTGTGCACGAGCTATATTTTTAAAGTAATATAAAAGTACCCTCACTCAAGCAGTTGATGCTTTGTTCTTGTGCTCATGAGTTTTTTTTTTTTTAATGAAAGATGATGCAAGTCACATTCAGCCAAGTTAAAGGTCAAATATTATGGCAATGCAGACTCTTACGTGCTATTGTGTACACTTTAATTTGATTCCTTCACATTTGCTGTCACCTTTTCTGATGCTGAGTTATATATATGTATATATATATATATATATATATATATATATATATATATATATATATATATATATATATAAATGTTTGACAACCACCGCAAGTTAAGTAGCTAATAAGTGCTGTGGAACTTTCATTATTTTCCATTAATGTGCGAGTTATCATTTTAAGTAATGGCTTGCCACCAAAAGGGTCAAAGAGCATGAATTTAATACAATTGTATTTGCAACTTTTTCTAGATGTAGTTAGTAACATATTTTCCTGGAGTTACAGGTTGTTGAAATCATCATAAGCATGAGATATGCTTTCAGGGTTGTGTGCCTGATAAGTGTTGAAACCTAAACACCTCAAAATAATTACTGTCACTTCTGGTTAAATATAAATTGCAGTAGTTAGACACAATTCACTTTATATTTTATATGTGTGTTGATGTTCCTGTGTGTCATTCATGTTGCATTTTCCTTTTAAAAGCAATGGTGATAAGCACAGCACTGATAAAGGTATAATGCCATGCTTAAAATGACATTTTTTTCTATCCTTTATATTGCCTATTTGAGAACTCTAAGTTGTGGTACTTATTATATAACTGAACCTATGCAAGATAATATATTTTCTTATTAGATAACATTTCATTTAATGAACTGCTGTCAAATATTTGACCATCATTAAAGATTAATACAAGAAAAATCAGAGGTCAATGAACAGAAGCAAGAATGCAGTGTGCATTTCAATTACACAGCACACACGTGGATCATAATTCTCATTATTTAAACATTTTTATCAAGAGTCATCCTTACTTAGGTTTATTTCTCCAATTTGTAAATACTGATGACTAAAAAGGTGGTGCAAAAATAGTTTAATTAAATAATTAACAATTAAATAGTTTAATTTTCTTTTTAATCTAGTCTAGCTGTTTTATTTCTGCAAATGTTAGTCAAGTATTATTAAGAAAGGTATGTTTGAAAATGAGAAGGTAACAAGTTACGTGAAAAATGAAGTAAAAAACATTAGGATAGCTAAGTCTGTAAATAGTTTAATCATACAAGCAGCAGTCATTTTGATGGAGATAGGACATGTTGGATTAGAAAGTCGTGAATCAATAATAATTTACAAATTAGTTGTTGGCATTCATTGAAGGTCAACTTAGATAACATATTCAATGGTTTCCCTACCACATAACATTTGTAATGCAAATAATGTTTAATGTATAATATAGTGTTTGATATATTTTATTTATTTAAACACAAGCAAGAACTTTAAAGTCTTTAAGGCAAATCTTTGCATTTTCCTTATACACTTATAGATTAATGGGTGACTATTAGCCCTATAATTCTTACATTACTGTATCACTATAAGATGGAAGCTTTACTTATTGGATATTTTCTCTCTCTCTGATTTCTAAGAGGTGCCTTAGGTTCTGATGGGGGAATACATTCAGTAAATTGAAAGGTAATATTGTTGAAAAAGAACAACAGAGTAAAGGAAATATGTTTGCTACAAAATCCTGCTGTTGTATATTACAGTTTTGTGTGGAATTCAGTGTGTTGTTTGGATTTTTAATGAATGGTGGCACGAAGTTGCTCAATTTAGCTATGATTCATATAATGGAATTATAAAAGTAATTTGAACTCTAAATATTGTTAAGATATATGCAGAGATTGTAAGCTTTTTTCAGTTGTTTCTTTTCTTGATAATTTTACTATAAAGTAAAGTAAAGTAAATGAATCTTGCTTTGGTTATCTGAAAGGAACAGAAGTGAACTTGAAGCAAGGTTTGTTATCTGCTGATTAGAAGTTTTTTTTGTTTGATTTTATATAATATGTAGTAATTCTCACTGCAACAAAAAGGTGTGATAAACTTGATATATTTTCTTTAAAGTAAGTTATAGAAATTTTGTAAAGGAGGTAAATACAGTGTCAATCACTCATAGACCATAAATTTTAAATGATCTTAGAGGACTTCTCTCACAATGACCTCTCTAGATGCTGGTGGAAGAAAGTGAAAGTTTGTCTTTATTTCAACTAATATTTTAATTAAACAATAAACTGTCAGCAAATATATGGTTGATTAATATCAGTTAGCTGCATTATATTAAGTAATACTAATAGTTTGACTAACTGGATAACACAGTGGTGCAGCAGTAGCTTTGTCACATCACAGCAAGAGGTTCTCCAGTTCAATTCTTGGCTGGATTCTGGTCAGAGTCTGTATGTCCTCCCTGCATTCATGTGGGATTTTTCCAGGTGCTCCAGTTTCCTCCCATGTTTCAAAGACATGCATCTGGAGCATTTCTCCCTGGGCCTCCACTGAAAATTGGCTTCATTCTAAGTCAGACTTTCCCATTAAACAAATGTTAAATAAAATAAAATCAATAAAAGTGAATCTTAGCTGACTAAATGAATCTTAGCAATATTTTAGATAATTTTTTGATGATTTAGACAAAACTATAGTAGTTAACATGTTCTTAACATAACACTGGATTTATTCCTTACCTGGATTCTGGTTGATTTACTACTGGGATAATATATTTGATTGAAACTTCTTTGCTTGTTTTCTAATTTTCTAGTGCATCTTTAATTTTAGTCTTGAAAGTGCAACTAACATCAAACTCAGTTTCTGTAAAATGTCATTATAAAGTTAACAGTTTTATATTATAACATGTATATTTCTACTGTATATTTGACAATTGATGTGTCATTGTTTTTAATTATTTCAGAGTAAGTGTTTCACATTTAAACCTGTTTGTGATAGCATTAACGCAATTTGAGTAATATATATATATATATATATATATATATATATATATATATATATATGAATAATATGACATATCAAAGGAAATTTAGGTCATGATATGATTAAATAGTTATTAGTGAAATATAATAAAATAAGACTCTTTCAGATTATTTATTATTTTATATATGTTTTTAGATTTCAATAAGCACTAGCAGATACTTTTGTATAGATCTGTTAAGGTGATTTGGGAGGGTAATTTGGATGCTTTTTCTATCAAACTAGGAATATTAGATTCCAAATTAGGTTGGAATGCTTTATTTTCATTTATTAGCTTAAGTTGTTATTGTTTGATTATGTCCATAATGAGTGTATTGTTAGTTTCCAATTTTAAAGGTGGTGTACATATAAAGGAAGTCAATATCCATTATTTTAACTTACAATTTATATATGCAAACACTAATTTAAATATCAATGTAATCTTTATAATATATGTCACTTAATATTAATGGTTTGAATAATAAGGGGAGGTATTGTTAAATTTCTAAAACTACATAGTGCTCAGGTAGTTTTTTTACAGGAAACTCATCTTGTCGAAGATGATATTAAAAGATTAAATACTAAAGACTATACAATTCTAACGAGCTCAAATATTAATAAAAAAAGAAAATGTGTTGCTATTTAATGGAAAAATACCATTGGACTACCTAAGATAATTAATTAACTCCTTCATAGATTTTAAAGGTAAGATGTGCATATGTTATAGCTGAATTAAATATAACACTGTATACTTTAGCAAACAGTTATTGGATCCCAGAAATTGGAGCTAAAATAGCAAGTAAACACTTAGAAACTATAATTTTATACATGAAAGGAAACCTTATTCTAGCTGGTGACTTTAGCTGCATCTTATCCAAAAAAGATACTACTTCTAAAGGTAAAATTAGCATTCCATCATATGCTAAAGCTCTAAATAAATGTGTTGATTCCATGCATCTTAAAGAAGCAAATGATTTTAGACTACCTCTTTACTCATTAGTCATACAGATTTGGTACCAAATCTAGTATAGACAAAGTCTTATTTCAATTAATCTTCTATCTAGTGTTGATAAAATTATCATCACATCTTGCCCTTTATCAGATCATAATGCTGTTACTTTTACACTATCACTTAGACCTAAATTTCTCAACTCAATATAGTAGATATCTAGCATATTTAATAAAAATTAAAGGAGTTAAAGAATATTTTGTTTTTAAATGAGATAAAACACTTTATTGATATAAATAATAATGGAGAAGTTGCTAACAGTATATTATGGGACTCTCTAAAATCTTATTTAAATAGAAGAATTAAAAGCTGGTATATTAACAAAAGGGAAGAATGGGATAGAGACGTATTATCTTTACAAACCAACATTGATAATTTAAAAAAGGATACACATGAAAATAAACAAAGTGTGAAAGACAAAATAAAATTGCTTAATTCAAAATATCAACATAAAAAGGAGAAACTGCAGCATGGCTTACAAAATTACAAAAATCTTTTAACAAAATGGTAATCATATTCACATCTCAAAGAACGCTTCATCAGACCATAAATAAAACCCTCAGACAAGTAACAGCTAAAACTGTTTAAACAGATCACATGACTTCAAGTGAGATTTTAAAGAAAAAGATTCATTCAAACCAAATCCTTTGTCAGACTGTAAATTAATAATTCATCTCATTTCTATTTCTTCTGTCTTATTCTTGAGGTCACATAGTCTTAAATTATTAGCTACAAAGTGCTCAACTGAAAAGGAAGATGTGTGATCAGATCCTTAATATATAATGTGTTTGGTTAACGCAAGTTCTCACAAATATGTTCACATGGGGAATCTATTCATTTTCCTGATGTCAAATGCAGGACAAACTCTGCATTTTGCCTGACATACCAGATTTGTGCTACAGCAATCTGCATAAAAAGAGAATGTATATGATCTTTTAGTAGTAGGATGCACGCAAGTATTACTGTTATCATTGAAAGAACAGACACTCCATGACTTGCTGCTAAAAGTGCCTCATCCCTGTCAATTAGACATAGCCACATGGCTGCTTTTATAACATAAAAGCCACTTCAAGAATTTTCTGTTCCTGAAATAGAACTTTGGATCTATGCCTACAGTCTCCTTAATCTTTTCATCCACAGTAAGAATGGCCAACCTTTCTTCATAATCTCACAAATCTGACTAGTATTGGAAGAATACAAAAATAACATTCTTAATTTATTAGGTTTAATGCTGTCCTGTTAGTTTTCAGATTACTATCAATTCTGTTATCAGAGAAATATGGCTGGGCTCTCTCTGCCCTGTCTATACTACCTGGGGCTAGAAATCAATCAACCTCATTCTGGGAATATCGCCTTTTTAAAAATTCTGCATTTAATACAGAAAAAGCTTCATGGAAAGATTGATCCTTGCTGCAAAGTCTGGACACTCTCATAGCCTGTACTTTCAAAAAATTCTTATAATATACCGGGGATGCATGATTCTCCTGTGTAATAAACTGTTCCTCCTACAATATTTTCTAAACATACTGGTGTTCAAGGTACAATCTTGAATTTTTGTAATTCTAACATCGAGGAACTCTATTTCTTGTTCTGAATAGGCCAAGGAAAATCTTAAAAATGGAGTAGTTGAATTCAGGTATTCCAAAAATTCATTCAACATATTAACTGGACCAATCCATAACAGAAAAATATCATCAACAAAATGCTTAAAAATTGTATACAACATGACAATTGTCCATCCAATAATGCAAATATGGTTTCCCACTGTGCCATTACCATATTGGCATAAGCACTGGTGCAGGTGGTACCCATCGCCACTCCCACTTTTTGTATGTAGTATGTTTCATCAGACAGAAAAACATTGTTTTCAAGAATCATTTCAGTCACCATGCAAACTAGAGCAAACTTTGCTTGAGTATATTCGCTGTTGCCCATTAAATAAAGTCTAACATATTCTATTCCTATGTTGTTCAGAATGACAATGAATTGGAAGCATACATCTAAAGTGACAAATGTGGATGTTGTAATGATCTGTTTATCCTTAGCACATTCATGTAAAGCTCTTAAAAAATCTTGGGTATCTGTTAGTACAGTGGGAGCTGCATTAATAATAGGCCTCAACATACTTTCCACATAAATAGATGGGTCTATATTAAAATCGCAAAGAGGCGTTAAATCAAACACCTCTTCACCGACACATAAAGACTGAAGTCTGAAAATAACAAAGGCTCAGGCCAGTGATTTTTTTCCCAGGGAAAACATTCACTTGGCCTGAGCTATAGCATTGCCCTATACCCCACTATTGTGTGATCTCGGAGTTGGTATATTAAAGTTGTGAGAGTTGTGACATTGGGGAGTATAGGGGAGTGAAGCCCCCCCACTTAGTTATGTTTTAAATAGTGTGTGTGTGTGTGTGTGTGTGTGTGTGTGTGTGTGTGTGTGTGTGTGTGTGTGTGTGTGTGTGTGTGTGTGTGTGTGTTTGGTATCACTGTTTTGACCATTCGCAGTTTAGTGCGTTCAGGCTTTATGTGTCGGTGAAGAGGAGTTCAATGTAACGCCTCTTCAAGATTTTAATATAGACCCAACTAGAGAGTGGTTTGGTAAGCCATCCCCTACCAGAGACTATTGAAATTATTAGTCTCATGACTTGGTTTCTCAGATTTTTATGTATTTTTGGAAGGCCTTGTAATATCAGTTCAAGTGGAAATTGTACAACGAGGTGCGTATATAAATCATAAGAAAGGCATCTACGCATAAGGCTGTCATAGAGATTAAGATGGACATGTGGTGCCAACACTAAAGTATATAAAAGTATTAGATGTCTGAATAATAATATTAACCCTTATTACTGGTATTATTCAATACAAATAAACACTATGGTATTTTCTGAGGACAACAAAAGACTAGTTTTGATGTTAGCTGTAAAAACAACTTCTTTACTATATTGGAAAAACTTTACATGGAAAATTTTACATAGAACTTGTTTTACTCATCATAACATTCATCTTATGTATGATATTTCAGATATTAGATGTTGGAGATGCAATATATCTAAGAAGGCAGACTGGTTTCATATACTTGCAGATTATCCTACAGTTGCTTGTTTTTGGAAGAAAGTCAAATACTTGATGAAAGCATTAAGGCCAGATAACTTTTCTTCATCAAATTCATTGACTTTATCCAATGCTCCAGCTCCTAAAGCTATACTGAAGTCACAAATCCTTGCAATGTGGTCTGTTCTAGTTATAGCTAAGAAAGTTATAACAAAAAAAAAAACTGGAAGAAAAAGACCTCACCTTTGTTTTCTGAATTTACCAATATAGGAAATATGGTTTCTAAAAGAGAAATTTCTACAATCAAGCTGAAAAACACCAATATTGCTTCTTATAACTGTTGGATAAACTTAAGGAACTTATTGGATAAATATTAACATATAATTCTATGTTTTATAGGAACCTGTACAACTCATTATGGATTTTGTAAATATGTTGATGTTAATTGTTCATTTGTTTTGTTGTTCTTTAAAAAAAAACAATAAAAATTGAAATAGAAAAAAAACTAACTTGACTATCTGTCACTTTAAGAGTGACGTATCTCTTAGGCACACTGATATATATAAAGTTCTTATTGATGGCTACTGCCTGCCATTAAAGAGGGAACTCCTTCACACATATTCAGACAACAGGCTCATTCATTTAGAAGTAGTCAAGAAAATGGGATCATATTGAGTAGGACTCTATTCATTACAGTTAAAGGTGGATGAGCTTTTTTCAGACTGGGCGATGCACTGTTGAACAATCTCCCTCCTAAGATAAAAAGCCAAGGGTTTAAATGAGCACACTCTGAGCATCTCCACAGTGAAACAGCATGTATGTGCTACAGAGATAATGGTTAGTTGAATCGTGTTACACAGCTTAAACTAAATCCAGCTAAAATGTAACTCATACTGTTTACTAATGTATTTGAATGAAGCATAACCAAGGCTTTGGCTTTATTGGCCTGAGTGCATCCACAATGACCTAAAAACAAAAAAGTAAAAAGTCATGGACATTCAGAAGTCATATAGATGAAACACTTGATGTCCTTAAGGCATCATTTGCATATATCCCATAGGCATCTATAACAGGAGGTTTAAGGTATCACACAGTGAAAAGTCTAGCTTGGCTAGGTTTTCTTGTAGTTTTAGGTATTATAATCTAATATATATTTTATATATATATATATATATATATATATATATATATATATGTGTGTGTGTGTGTGTGTATATATATATATATATATATATATATATATATATATATATATATATATATATTTATATATATATATAGGGTATATATTATTTCTTCAATGAGGGCAGCCACAGTGGTGCAGCGGTTAGCGTTGTCGCCTCACAGCAAGAGGTTCTCCGATTCGATCCTCAGCTGGGGTGCCTTCTTTTCGGAGTCTGCATGTTCTCCCTGTTTTCGCGTGGGTTTCCTCCGGGTGCTCCGGTTTCCTCCCATATCCCAAAGTCATGCTGTAGGTGGATTGGACACTCTAAATTGGCCCTAGGTGTGAGTGTGTGCATGTGTGTGCCTTCCATGGAAGGTTTGGCGGCCGGCTGGCAACTTGACACTGTAAAACTCCACTGCCAATCATGAGCAGACAGGTGATCCGCTGTGGCGACCCCTAACCGGGAAAAGCCGAAAGAAGAAGAAGAAGATTATTTCTTCAACAGCTTAGGTTGTTGACTGCTCAACACCTAAGCGTTGATGTTTCAAAATTGTGAATGGCCATATAAGAGAATTCTTTCCTCGGGAAATAATTAACTTGGCCATTATTGGGGATTTGCCCTTTCCCCAATGTAGAGCGATCTCGGAGTTGGTATATTTAGTTATGGGGGTGTGGGGGGCACAGCCCCCCATGTCAGGGGATGTGGGGGGGTGAAGGCCCCCACTATATTTAGGTTGAAAAGTTAATTTTATTTCAGGATGGCCTAGTGAATTTTTTCCCGAGGAAAGAATTTGCTTATATGGCTGTTCGCAATTTTGAAACTTCAGCGCTTAGGTGTTGATCATTAAGCATTCGACAACCTAAGCTGTCGAAGAAATAATATAGACCATATATATATATATATATATATATATATATATATATATATATATATATATATATAGTGCTGATCTGTGGATATTATTGCTTGTCAAAATGATTTATGTTATGCCAGTTCTGCCCTAACAATGTGCATGTTAATTTGCTCATATTCAATGATCAATTAAATGTATGTTAATGCAATGTTTGCTTAATTGTGTCATTGTCAACTATGCTCAAATTTTTCAACTGTCAGTGTGATTTATTCTCCCGTCCAGATGCACACATTCAAAATTGTACAAATATGTATTTATTTGTGCAAGTCAAGTATAAATTTCTCTGTGCTATTGCCTTGGACCTGAGTTGTGATGAGAAATGGTCTTTGGATCAACTCACACGCCCAGTTATCTGACAGCAAATAAAAAATAAATTAATTCTGGATTTCCACTTGACTAGTAAGCAGATATTTGCTGGTGTCCCTAATGAATGGTATCTGATAACTATCTTTCTTCTTATGTATTTGCCTTTTATCCTAATAAGAGTTTCTTTGTGCTAACTGCTGAGTCAATTTCCAGAAGTTAGTAGAATACCTCTGAGACCTTGTTTTTTGCTGTTGTGGCTGCTGTCTTAGCCTCTTTGCTAGTAAATCACTATTTATTCTTAGCCCAGTGCATCGTTTTTATCTCCCACATCTTCCTACGTTCCTTTCTTTAGATGACTTCCTGGGCTTTGTATTCTACCACCAGCTTTAATTATGTACTTTATTTTAATACCTGACTGAATTGCATATCTGTTCTATCACTTTGGCACACGCTATTTTAACATGAATGCCACTCTTCTGGTCCAGCATATTTCCTCTACTTATAGAATATATATATATATATATATATATATATATATATATATATATATATATATATACCTCAGGTTCTAGAGCTTGGAATATTTCCTTGAAATCCTGTGTTTTCACTCCAGTCAACTTCTAGGTCTTCAGCCTAGTTTTTGTTGATCTTATAGCCTACTCTAACCACTGTTTTCAGCTGATTATTGTCAACAGTGATTTATACTGGGGCCGACTGTTTCACTGCGGACAACTTTGCAATGTGTAATTTGGCCCCAAATGTATTTTCCTTACCAGGAGGAATTCTACCTGAGTTGCTTGCTGGCAACTCTTGTACGTGATCTTCTGATCCTCTTCCTTGGCAAACTATGTGCTGGCTACCATTAAGACTTTTGCAAAGCAGTAACTTGACTTAAAAAATGCATCACAAAAGATGATAAGTAGTTACAATGTGGCTTGGTCTCATCACGTCTATAACAGCTAAGTAACAAAAAGATATGCACATACTTAATCTGCCAGGATACACTGTAATATGACTGCTGTGTTAACTAAGATTCTTTTGCAACCACTTAGGATCTTGAATGATTTGGACTCATAATGAATCTGAAAACAACAGCTGCAATTCAGTTTCCTTAACCGACTCTTCTCACTGCATTATTTTTATTTATTTACAGGGAACTTGTTCCATATAGACTTTGGACACATCCTGGGAAACACAAAGAGGTTCCTGGGTGTAAATCGTGAAAGAGTCCCATTTGTACTTACTCCAGACTTCCTATTTGTCATGGGGAGAGTGAACAAGAAATCAAGTCTTTACTTTCAGAGATTCAAGGTATGGATTCCACTCAAACTTTACTCACCTGGCAAGTATCTTCACCTTAGTAGAAAAGATATACATAACTCATTCTGTAAAGCTAAATTCATCCAACTTCTTTTTTTTTTTTTCAAAACAGGTTTATTGTTTTAACATATAAGAGAAATATCAGAACAATTTTATACAAGTAATTAAAAATAGGTATTATTATAATATTCAACAAAACAACTAAAGTATTTACAAAGACATCCACTACAATCAGATCAATTAATTAAACTAAAATACCATGCTATTGAAATTAAAATTTTTTTAACAAATTTTGTAAATTATCCCATACAATAAAATAAGATGTTTTTCTATTTGTTCTAGTCCTAATTGTGTTTATTTCCATATGGCACACTATATTCATAACATTTTTAAATTCATTGAACGAAGGAGGTGTATCTGAAATCCAATTCCTAGTTATTATTTTCCTAGCCACTGCTAGAATAGACCATAACAAGGGAAGCTTAAACTTTTTAACACTTTGAGGTACAGGTGTGTTGAATAATATAAGAGATTTAGAAATAATGAAATTATCTGTAGAAAGAGCCTGCAAAAATTCATTAATTGACTTCCAGTATTCTTTCAATTTTATACAGTCATAAAACATATGAGCCCAGTCAGCATTAATTTCTACATTACATTTCTTACATAGATTATCTTTAATTCATCCAACTTCTGAGTAAAATGGCAACAAGGAGAAAAATTTATTGTAAAACTGTGACTTAATTTTCTACATTAATGTGTTGTGTGTGTATGTGTGTGTGTGTGTGTGTGTGTGTGTGTGTGTGTGTGTGTGTGTGTGTGTGTGTGTGTGTGTGTAAATTATCTTCACACTTCTCTGTTTTCCTCCGTTCACCTATACACAGTGTTCTGAAGCAGGAATATGAGTTGTTTTAAGAGGTATATAAACACTTGTACTGTCAGAAGATGGCACCGTTATATACACATCCATGACCATGAGAAAACAAACGTGACATAACCTACAGATCATTTTGATATGTTATAGATAAACTAGCATTTTAGCACCCATGATAAGCTTTAATTATCCACAGTAGTGCATCGCAGTAACAATAGTTAAAGGCATTGAACTTATAAGGTTTCTTTCCTTGATTCCAAAATCAGATCTTATCAAATAAGCTATAGGAAACTCTGTTAGCTGATAGACAAGCCTATTGTCCCCATACACACTTAAGATGAATGCCCTCTGTTTGGTAAAGCAATTTGCTACAATGACTGCATGACTTAAACAATGCACCCACACTTGCCAATGATTTGCAGAGTCATAAAGAAGTTAAGATATAGACATAAACACTTCTGTCGATGTCGGAGTAGTGAGTTCATACTCTGTTTTTTAAAATGCCTTTGCTTCATAGACAGTTAAAAGATTATTACAAACCATTTTATATTTTTATTTATATTTGTAGAGATAATATAGTATTAATACCATGAAGGGGCATGGTTAGCTCCATAAAATGAATAAAAGCAACTTCTGAAGGAGTGAATAAAAGTGTTTTTTTTTTTTAGCCAAAACCAATGTCAATACTTTGCAGATGTTCATCCAATGTCTTTTCCAGACATAACTTAAAATATGAAAAAAGTCAAGTGGTATAGATAGATAGATAGATAGATAGATAGATAGATAGATAGATAGATAAATAGATAGATAGATAAAACCCTGTTCCAAGTTCATTTTGCATGTCTGGTGACTGCCGGAGCTGGGTGAGGGAGGGAAATGAATGGCAAGGATCTGCCTCTTCACCTTTGTCAGGAGAAGGGAAGGAGACAAAGGAAGGGGACTACGTTGAATAATAAATGTTTTGTTTCCAGGGGTCAAACCCCCTTCCACCCATCCCCTAACTTATTTATACTAATTGTATGGTCCCATATCACTGGAGAAAAGGACAACCTCCACGATGTCGGAAAGTGGTTTTCAGTAATACTCATTTGCAGTATGGCACTCACGTAAATATAAGTTGCACAATCAACTGGCTTCTGGTCAAAGGTCAGGCTCAAGGAAGACATACTAGAAAGGCCAACAAGTATATGAATGAGTGAATAAGACAAGGCTTATGAAAGCAAGCCCAAATTCAGAAAAGTAGTTTAGCATCTGTGTAAGTGGAAACTGAAGCTTTACAATGTCATAATCTTCAACAATGAGAAAGCATCTTCCTTTCTGAGAAACAGGACTTTGTAGTAGAAGGCCTTCTAATGTATAATAGGATTTCCAGAACTTGGATTAAAATCAGTCCTCAGCTAATTACAGTCATCTTGATACTGACAGAAAAGGTTTTTCCTTAGTGGAAGGTAAAGAAGATAAAATATTTTTGCTGCATGAAAACTATCATTGCATGGGGACAATGGTGGTACCAGGATCACTTTTGCATTACCATTTCAACAAAAGTCAGTAGGGTAAAGCAGGGGACACATAAGGCAGTTTGTTTTCTTGAATAACTTGATGAGGTATTGCAAATGTTATTCAGATTTGTGGGTGACTCAACTTTCTCCAGAAAGGTGAAAAACTCCCTGTGCAGCTGCCCTTACAGAGTTCAGGTGCATAAAGTCTTGGGGGAATCTGACTCTCATGATTCATATGAAATGCCCTGTGTAATTTGCTTCTATTAGATTCTTGCACTGGCAGATTAGATAGTTGTAATTGCTGATCCTTGAACAATGGCCATTATGTACTGCTAGCCTGCAGTGGTCATAGATTAGATGAGATACTTGTAATTATTGATCCACGGACAATGGCCTTTTCCAGTTATATACTACTAGCCTGCAGGGGTAGTAGATTAGGTACTTGTAATTGTTAATCCATAGACAATGGCCATTTCCAGTTATGTACTGCTAGCCTGCAGTGGTAGTAGATTAGATTAGGTACTTGTAATTGGTGATCCATGGACAATGGCCATTTCCAGTTATGTACTGCTAGCCTACAGTGGTAGTAGATTAGGTACTTGTAATTGTTGATCCATGGACAATGGCCATTTCCAGTTATGTACTGCTAGCCTGCAGAGGTAGTAGATTAGGTGCTTGTAATTGGTGATCCATGGACAATGGCCATTTCCAGTTATGCACTGCTAGCCTGCAGTGGTGGTAGATTAGGTACTTGTAATTGTTGATCCATGGACAATGGCCACTTCCAGTTATGTTCTGCTAACCTGCAGTGGTGGTAGATTAGGTACTTGTAATTGTTGATCCATGGGCAATGGCTATTTCTAGTTATGTATGGCTAGCCTGCAGTGGTGGCAGATTAGGTACTTGTAATTACTGATCCATGGACAATGGCTATTTCTAGTTATGTATGGCTGGCCTGCAGTGGTGGCAGATTAGGTACTTGTAATTGTTGATCCATGGAAAATGCCAGTTATGTACTACTAGCCTGCAGTGGTGGTAGGATATTGTCTATAATAATTCTTCTTGCACAACTTTACTGTTATATTGCTAGTGTTTAGCTGAATTACTTCCAAAGGTACAGAATGCATTTACCTCTAGAAGGACAACTAGCTTTTCTTTAAGGCTAACATGCCTTTTTCTTGCGCAGTGGACCAACATCCTTGAATTAACAGATCCTAGAAATAAGCACCACAACTTGAGTTTGAAGCATCTGACATCAGGAATGCTACTAAATGAGATGGTGATAAAGATCTTCTTTATCACTACCATCTATAATCGTTATTCCGTTTCTTTACAAGCGATGAACAAAGAGATCTAACTGGTCTGTTGTCTGATCCACAGAGTATGATAGCAGTGTTGAAAGATCTTTATGTGAAATCTGGTCAGTGACACTATGATAATCTTTATTGAAATATGACACAAGAGACCTAGAAAGATCATTTCTGTTAATTTGGTCTGGTATGCTGACCAATGAAATAAGACAATTTTTACAAATTCTTATTGGAACTGAAATATTTTTATTAGACTGAGACAAACAGACACCCAGAATGATCTTGAGTTCTGCTGTTACCAAATATGAATCCTTTTTATTTACTATCCATCCTAAGGACTCCAGAAATAGAATATCTTTCATGAGGCTGTCTCGTTAACTGTTGTGGGCAGTGAGCCTGGATGAGACAGTTAACCAGATAAGGATACATTTGTGCACCCTTTCTCTTAGATGGTCTAGTCAAGGTGGACTAAGCACCTTGTGAAGAAAGTTTGAGCATCTGAAAAGCTGGAATGAATAACCACAACCTGAAAGTGTGTTTTTTCCTCCTTGAGTCTAATATATTACATGTGAGAGAGACAGAGTGGAATGTGCTAGTGCATATCTTTCAAGTCAAGAGCTGTCATCCAGAATCTGTGATACTGAAATAGAAGGCATAATTGTAGGGTCATATTATTGAATTTCTGCACCTTCAAGTATGTGATCAATGAGGAGAAATCTGGAATAATCCTTAAAGTCTATTTAGCTATGGACCAGGTAAGCCCAATGGAATCTTTTTTCAAGTTTAATGAACTTTGAACAAAACACACTTCAAATGAAACATGAAAGGTACACTCACTATTAACTTATCAGCTAACATTCTGAATTTCAAAGAAATGTTTGGCTTTTGTTAGAATATATGTATGCTATCAGAATCACATGTGGAAGTGCTTTGACATTTAATGTGTTTCATGGAGTGTCTTCAGAACTTTTTTCATCCACTCATCCATTAAGGTTTTACCAAAGGTATGGTAGAAGTGAGTTTTTCCAGATCCATGTAAATGTGCAGGATGAATTCTGCGATGGATGCTTAGGGAATACAAGGTGACATAGGATGATGAGTTTCTCCATCTAAACAGGTAATGAAAGAGGCATCTAGAGGAATTGTTCTTACCAATAAGCAAGACATCACCAGATTAAGAAGTGTTCTGTAGTCTAGACTTCTTTCATTCATTCATTCATCTGTCTGCTTAATCAAGTATAGGGTTGTGGGCGGAGCCAGGGCCTATCCCTGCACTATGTTGGTTCAAGGCATTTAAATTCATCTTAAATGTGGAGCCAATACTTCACAGAATGCACACACATACACACACACACACACACACACACACACTCATGCAATTTCACATAGCTTGTATGCCTACATACAATTTTGAGGCTCTCCAGTTCACCTGCAACTTACCTTTGGGATATGGAAGGAAACCAGCTCTTGGTTAAAACCTATGTGGATAGAAACAGGTTAAGTAGATTCCATACAGAAGGCACCCTGGCCAAAACATGAACTAGAGAGCCAAACACTGTCAGGTAGCAATGCTAGCCACACTGCATCACTGTGCCATGTCTAGATTGCAGGTACCCCCTTTCCACATATATCACAGGGTTGAGATTTTTGGCACTGGCCTTTATAAATATAGAACTGTGGGTACGCATCTTCCTGAAAAAAACCCAGCTTGTTCCAGTCGGTAAAGGAAGAAGAAAGAGTAGAAGAAAAGGAGTCCATGGAAACATTCAAATAAATGTGATGCTGCTCATGTGTCTCACCTTTGGTATCTACCTCACATGTCACGGCAGCTACCTCTAACTGAGAATTATTCTCATCTTGGCCAGAATATTTCCTTACTAAACCTGACCTTTTAATACAAGCCTGCATGTCGTCTTTTATGAAAACTACAACAGATTTTGTGTAAAGACTGTAGCAGTTTATGCAGCTTTATTCATATGCCTGTTATGCCAAGTAGAAGTTTTTATAATTTTATATAATGGTCAAGTCTGCATCATTCATATCAGCAATTGTTTGCCTCAATGCCTCATAAATGACAATAATCATAAGGAGGTTTAACAGCATGGTGGAACTAAAGGGAACAATTGAGAAGGTGGGGCTAACTCAAATGGAGTACAAATGCATTGTAATAAGGTAATCTGACAGCATAGTTATTTTGTTAAATGAAACAAGTGTCATACACTACTGCACATGCTAAGTAACTGTCTTGCTTTCAATATAGCAGACAAAGCCGTCAGATCTGTTGTCCAGTTACAACAAACGTGCAAAGGATAATATAAATGTTTAACTGTGCAAATGCAAGTGCTGTATGAAGTATTCTCAGCAGCTTTTTACAACAGCAACACATGAAGGAAGCAGCTGCCCCCCTCCCTGATCTCTCAGTAACCACAATAGTTACGGGTCAAAGAGATAGAACTTGACACATACCCATGACGTCAGAAGAACCAAAATGAAATAAGTTCTCTTCCCACACTGGGCAGGAGTATTGAACCTTCTGTACTGGCACTGCTGCATGGCATGAGAACAGTGACCACTGTACTTTTGTCATGCACTTGCTCAAATGAGACTTTGATCCAAACTGACAGCTGGATAAACTTGTATGGTGCTTCATCTATTCGCTTACAAATGATGACATGTAGGAATATTTATGATGGAACCTTTATTCATTTAAAAATTTAATAGCTATAAAAGAAATATCTATCTATCTGTATATATATATATATATATATATATATATATATATATATATATATATACATATATATATAAAATATATATATAATATATATATATATATATATATATATATTTATATATATATATATATGTATATATATATATATATATATATATCTATAGGTTTATTTTTGTATGGTCGAACCGAACCCCATTGAATGATGGGATTGTCGACCCACATACGCTAAAATGACAATGTCAAATTTCGACATTGTCAAAATACGACTTGTCTTCGACCTCGAAACTGGCTTTAACATGGGTCGAAATAGGGGCGAGATTCATACTTCGACAATGTTGGTTTTGACATTGTCGCCGCTCGGCCTCCAGACTTTGACTGAAATGGGTTCACCCACTTAGACATCACCATAGTAAACCTATATTGCATATATATATATATATATATATATATATATATATATATATATATATATATATATATATATAGATAGATAGATATAGATATATAAAACTGTCAGATGCATCTAGGTTTAATAAAATAATTAACTGCTGTAGATTTGAAGATGTACAACACATTATCTCCTCACCCTACACTATTGATTTTGTATGTTTTCCATAGCTATGACACTTCCCCAGTACAAGAAGCTGTTTGCCATCTGCTGTGGCCCATACCTGTGTGCTGCATGCAAATTACATCTGCAAGTGGTTGCACATTTATGTGGCTATGCACTATTATGAGCTTAGATAGCGTATGTGGAACACCGGTCGCCCATGTTGGTAATGACCAGGTCTAGAATATTGTTGCCACTGGTGGGGGGTGTGGATAAGTTGATCCCACGCATTGGAATTTATGAATTTCAGAAAACATTGAGCAAATGAGCTGGTACATGAGTAGTTTTCCCATTTAATGGTGGGGTAGTTGAAATCGCCCATTATGAGGGTGTTTAATTGTAACCTAATATTTTCCAGTGTATCACAAAATGAGGAGTGGGAATCCTGGGGCATGGTGGGGGATCTGTAGCAAGTTACAATTTGGATTGTGGTCTTGCCCAGAGTTAGTTGCACTTGGATAATCTCGGATGCATTATGCTGAGCAACTAGCCTGGAGCTGTGGATATCCTTAATGAATATGGACACACCTCCGCCTTTAGTGTTTCGGTCCAGGTTAGGTGGCCAAAAGGTGTGGTATGAATTATAGCCTGGTAGTGCAGGGGGTGCTCTCTGGAGCCTTGAACCAGGTCTCTGGCACTGCACAGATGTTGATGTTCTCCATTTTAAGGAGTACATCGAGTGAATGGATTTTGAGGTTTATTTAGTGCAAACTGGGCTGGTATATTTGTGTTTTGCTAGAGCGTTTTGAGTATCTTGGTTTCTAATGGCTTGGTAGTGTTCCTTGATTTGATCGCTTAGTTTTCTTACTGTTTTGCCTACATAGTAGGCTCCACATTGCTCGCAGACTGCTAGGTGCACTATGTCTGTAGTGTTGCAGTCAAATGCTTGCTGGAAGGTGAAAATGTACAGAGAGGATTTTAGGGTGAAGTGTTCCCCTTTGGCTATGTACTGGCAGCAGATGCATTTGCAGCAGCTGTACATGGCTGGTGGCCTCTGAGCATTAGGAGTGGTGGTTGGGGGGGATGTGTCGAACATAACCTTAAGAGATAGTGTTCTCTTGTAGCTGAAGACTGAGGAAGGTCTCAGTGCTTTTTGCAGTTCATAGCTGCTTTTAATGATCTCCCAGTTGTTTGTAAGTATAGTTCTGATGGATTCTGAGTCCAGCAAGATTGGCAGTGGGCATCTGGTGCTGTCTTTGGAGCCTGTGTTTCTCTTCAAGTTGTGGAACCTGTATCCTAATATTGGAGGGTATCTGAGGAGTCTGTTATCTGAAATCTCCCCTCCAGATACTGTTGGTCAGTTCCACAGGGTAGTGCTTGTCAATGAAGAGCTTGGCTAGGAAGAGGCATTCTTGTATGAATGTTTCCTCTTCGCTGACCATGCGGCTTAACCGCACAAATTGCCCCTTTACTATGTTCTTCTTCATGAAGAAGGGTGGTGGCTGGTGTATTTGAGATAGCTGATGCAGAATATCTGTTTCCTGTGTATGTTGGAGGAAAATGTTTTTGAGACCGGGTCTAGGGACACCGTGACATCCAGAAATTGGACTTCATTCCCTTTGCCTGAGAGGGTGAAGTCCAAGAAGTCTATGCTGTGGTTGATTCTGTCTAGAAAGGGGTTGAGTTCCTTGGGGGGGGTCTTTCCCAGAGGAAAAAGATATTGTCTATATGGCATTTATATAGTCTAGTGGACTCAAACCCGGCAAGGTTGGTGAGGATGTCCATCTCCCACCAGCTTAGGACTAAGTTCTCGTAAGCTGGTGACATTTTGGCTCCCATAGCCACCCCTTGGAGATGCTGGTAGATCTGGCCGTTGAAAGAGAAGAAATTATTTTCCAGTACTATTTCTAGTAGTGAAATCCATGTTTGGACTTGATGTGGTGGGGTTTGGGTGCAGTTGGCTAGGTATTTTCCCACACTGTCTAGCCCCTGTTGGTGGGGGATACTGGGGTACAGTGCCACTATGTCCAGTGTGACACGGGTGCAGTAGCTTGGAATTGGGGGTAGCTGGTGGATAGCATTTACGAATTCCCACAAATCTGAACCACAGCCAAATGTAATTAGCTTATCTACCCCCCTCCCCCAAGAGGAATTAGGCAGCTGGGGCAGTTTTTAGAAAAAAACTGTTTTATTTAGTCTTCACAGGTCTATGAGCTTTCTTGCAGTTAAATCTGAATGGTTTTACAGAAAGCTCTGCCCTGGATATGAAGACTTTGTGAGGGGATGGGTCAGAATAGCCAGGTATGATATATGCTTTAATTGGTGGAGGTAAAATACACCTAATTTGAATATATCTAAATGTTCACCAATGGTATGGGGTATCCACACTTGCTATTCCTCCCCCTGTCCTCTTACACTACTTGTATATTATAGAGTAATATTTGTTAACTGTATTCAAGAAAAATCTACCAACAACTAAGCCTGTTCAAGCAGGCTAATCCCTTGTTCCTTGTTTAAACAGAATTGTGTGTTAATAATTTAACTGATCAAAATGTTCTGCACATGTTATCAAGGATTCCCTAAAATTTTAACATTTTAAAATGCTTTCACCATCTGGCTTCTTCTGATTAATCTGAGAAATCAGTATAGTAGTGTAAGTGCCCAGGCGTCAACTTTTTTATCAGACTTTTTGTGTGTACACAGAATGATTGGCTTGTTTGACACTGCACATTTGTATGTGGCTCATGAGAATTAACATTTATTAACTGATGTCAAGCATACAACTATTGTAAATATAGTCAGTAGTAAATGTTAATTGCTCAGTCAGTAACAAGTATTGTGCCATCTGAAAGTAATATTTCTAAATTTTTCTTAACTGCTGTTGGATCTATGACTTCACCTGCCTTAGGCAGCCTAAAGATATTTAGATTGTTACTCCTTGCTTGACGTTCAAGATCGTCCATCTTATTTTTAATATTTGTGCATTCATAAAGGATGCGTATATTTGTTGTGAATGAAAAGCTGGTATAGTTTGCTGCTCTGCAAACATGGCTTCTTGTTCCTGAAACAGTGAATTTTGGAGGTGTTTTTGCTGAACTTTGTGACTGGATGTTGCACATTTTATTTGCTGCACTTCTATGTCTGTGGACGTCATGATTCTTGGAAGACTCTTTATTGCAGTGCAAATGGCTTTTACCTTTTCAGAGACTTGAGAGGTGTCTGTCATCATTTGTACCACCTGTTTCCAGACAAAAACTAAAACTTTTCACAGGGAAATATATCATAAGTAGGCAGTTTGTACATATGATTTTACGATATAGTGGTATTGAACTCTGCCCAATTAGTTAAGGGGAAAAAAAAAATCACATTTTGGTTCCAAGAAAATACCTACAAGCTAAGAAGCTCCATTTCAAGCCCTCTCCTCTTTGTACACATCTGTGTGGTTTCCTTTGCCAAGAAGTTATTAAAGCTGGAAAACTGTATTCAGTTTAAGAATGTTTCAAACAGGACTTCTGAATCTTAATTTCAATGGAAGCTTTGCAGGTGTACTGTCTCTCTCTCTCTCTCCTCTTTTATACCATTTTAAACAGTTTCAGAAGCTGTTTTAAGCATGACTTCCGAATTTCTTTCTTTATCTCTCTCCTCTATTAAATCATTTTAAACAGTTTCAGTTTTGAAAAGAATTTATATCATTTTAGTTGGTCTCAGTGCCACACCTTTATTTTCTCTCCTTTCTCATTGAATATACTGTTGAAGAAGCTATCAATTGTATTAACATTTACTGCATATCTGGCACTTGCTATTTCACTTAACCTCTGAATTTTCCTTCAGCTTTCTGTGTAAAATTTTAATGTATCTGCACTCTGATGATGCTATATATCTTGCCAGTAACAAGATTTTTATTTCACTTATATTTCTCAATTTTAGAAATATTTTTTAGGAATGCCTATGCAAATGCATGACATATGTTGATATTTTTCACATAGTAATCACAAGAAAAAAGAAGATAAGTAATTTGTTAAAAAAGACCCAGTAACCACTAGCCTCAGGTATAGGTGAAGGATGTTTATACTGCAAACAGTATAGATATTTGTTTAGTAGTCTGGGTGTCAGCAAGCTGGCCAGGAAGGGGAAACACAAGTGGCTGCCCACATTCATTCATTCAGTGGGATATAACTAAAACCATGGAAGGGTGAATCTATTCACTATCACAATGAGACTTAAGGATGCATAGAAGGGGATGGATGTATATAAATTGAGTGCTTACAAGTTATATACGTAGAAGCATGTATAGTCCCCATAGTATGATATTATCGGGTTAAGTTTGTCAGACTTCACCTTTACATGTAATGAGTTTGCAACTTGGTTCTAAGTTTAGCAGAGGAAAACCAAAAATATACAAAATAAAATCCCAACTATGTCTTGTATAATTTCTAATTCTAATTTATGTATAATGAAAAGTTATGCCAATGAATTACTAAACTACTGTTTTATTTCTATAGGATATTTGCACCCAAGCGTATCTCGCGCTACGCACACGTTCCAACCTACTGATCACACTTTTCTCTCTAATGACATTGACTGGGATCCCAGAGCTCACACGCACAGAGGATATGCAGTATCTGCGAGAAGCATTGGCTCTTGAACAAGATGAGAAGTCTGCCCAGGAACACCTCTTAAACCAAATCACCATCTGTGAGAATTTGAATTGGACTGTTCAAGCAAACTGGTGGATCCATATGGTAATGGGTATCAAGCAGGCATGAACCCATGAACCCATGAACCCATGAACCCATGAACCCATGAACCCAACAAAGTTTTCATTCACATTTCTCACACAGAACCAGACAAAATGGTAGACAGCCTTACTAAAATTGCTATGGCTTTGGTTATATCCCACTGAATGAATGAATTTGGACAGTATGTGACAATAATCATAATAAAAGACACCGGTATTCTATTCTTATTCTTTTCTCTTCAGTAAAGCCATTGCATTTTATAGTACATCTTCTAAAGGCACTGAAATAATAAAAATCATTTAACTATTTTTGGCATTTCAAACCAATTAGAACTTGTTTTTCTCATGATTTTTGTTGTATTACTAGCAGCGTGTTTAGTTTTCTGTTCCAGAAGTCTGATTTTATTTTGATTGCTTATATAAACTTAAACGAATGACAATCAGATCACTGTAGACATCCGAAATTAGTAACAAATCATTGGTTTAATGAATGCATTTTGTGATTATTAAAACAGAAGCTTGTTTGCTTATTTAACATTAATCAGTATTATAGATAATGTTTTATGATAATTATATTACAGTTTTCCATTGTCCTCTGTAGTTGTTTTCATGGTGTTTCCATTGTATGTTATTCGATCAGTAATAACAAACAAAAGCAAATCGGTGTGTCAAAGACAAGAAAAGAAATTGTATGATTTATTTCTGGTCATTAAGTTTGAGTCAGTTAACTGATTCTGCTTACAGAACTAGCTAGCCATGCCTGCTTTGCCAGTCTACCTGCTCAAACAGGTAGCTCCACACTTGTTTCAGGCCTTGTCATTCTTCGCTACTTTTAAATACATGTAAGAGAAGGGCCAATATGCTGTTTCCTATTGCTAGGATCCTAGCATTTCCCTATGCCATGCTTATTCCTGCTCCTGCTTTCTAGGAACGTACAAAGTGTATACGCTGGACTGCTGTACCTGCTGTACATTGCAGTATTATGTCATATGGAATGTGTAGTGTGCCAAGCACCCTTATTATCCCTTCTGCTCAGTGAGCATAGTGCCATCAAATGGCCTTATAGCTAATAAAGGGCTGCAGGACTTGTGTGCTTATGGGTGTTTCTGTTGCTTGATCCCTCACTCAAGGCTGGATAATCTAGTTGCCTTGCCTCTGTTAGACCTGTGTGCTCACCTCTATCTATCTATCTATCTATCTATCTATCTATCTATCTATCTATCTATCTATCTATCTATATCTGTATGAGGGTTACACCATGCTGATCTGGTGAAATGTAAAATACAATATATGTTACAGATATACATCAGCAGTCCTTTTGTGAATTGCTGGCATATATCACCAAGGCGCTACGTACTTGCGTGACTATGCATGACATTGGAAGTGCTTATCTTTCTAGCTTGTTCTGAAATATAACCAAGTGACCAAGCCCAACAGTGAAAAAATAACACTGCAAAATGAAGAAACACTGCTCCAAAGCCACAAAACAGTATTTTAATAAACCAAATGTAAGCACTTTCATTTCCAATACTACAGAAACATCATCAGGCAAACAAATATACTACCTCACACCCTTTAAATACCATAAAAAGCTAAACCTCACTTCCTTAAGAGGGTGGCGCCCAAATGCAGGGCATGTTATGCAGCATCTTGTGCAATATCTCACTTTGGTGCCGCCAAAATACAAAATGCAAAACATTTTGTTACCTTCATAACACATAAAGTCCTAGTGCATGTTAAATACTAAAAATTAAAAACATATATACATACATAAGTATTAATGCCGATAATAAAATTGCATTGATTAGTTTATATACTAAAAAAGTAGATATTATTACATGATAAAAATCAAACAGTACCTGCTTTCAACTTTAAAATGGGTTTGATCAATACGCACTCATTAAGTCCTGGGGGTTGGTGGCATTTGAGAGAACTTGCCAATACAGTTCCCTTTTCTCTACTAAGGTCTCCCAGCCACCCCCTCTATCTAGTGCACCCACCCTTCCAGAATAGCAAATATAAATTTCTTATAACCAGGACACATGATAGAATGTTTATAAAGTGCATTACTTGTATTTTTGCTCTTAATAGCATAAATATGTTGGTAAATTCTCATACTAAGGGGCCATTGGTTTTGCCAATATAAAAAGCAGAACAGGTGGCACAAAACTGATGTAAACAACTCCCTTAGTATTACAGTCATATTTACCTTTAACAGTAAGCAAATATGGGCAACCTTGAACAGGGAAACTGCTAACCTGCAGGATATACAAGCGAGGTTTAGCTTTTTATGGTATTTAAAGGGTGTGAGGTAGTGTATTTGTTTGTCTGATGATATTTCTGTAGTATTGGAAATGAAAGTGCTTATGTTTGGTTTATTAAAATACCGTTTTTGTGACTTTGGAGCAACATTTTTTCTTTTTGGTCTGAAATGTGAAACACAGGGGTCTACCCTGGGCAATGAATATTTTAATCTACAATGTACCTGCAAAACAAGAGCTTCCTTAAATAAAGAGCAGTTCACTTATTTTACAGTGGTCAGGTGGTATGTAGGGGGTGCCCTAGACAATGGCCAGTTTTATATTAATTTTAAATGATGGGCATTGGTGGGGGGGGGGGTGCTATCATGGCTAATGTTTATCATATGAGAGTTGGAAGGGAGAAAGATATACTTGAAATCACAGTTACATATTAATTTCACAGGATTTAGGGAAAGAAAGGGGATACCATGGACAACAGTTATAAATTTATTGGGTCCCTATCAGTTCGTCGAAACGTCAGCAGTTCGAACACCATATGTCCGAACTGTGAAGTTCAAAAACTGATTATCTCGAAGCTGTGGAACACCAAATTCTTTCCCAGGGAAAGAATTCAGTGGGCCATTTCTGTGGCTTTGTGATTTTCAGCACTGTGGTGGAAAGTTACGGGTCAGATTCAGGTAAGTGTGCGATTGTGTGGATGTTAGGGTTAGGGCGCAGGTTAGGTGAGTTAGGGTCAGGGCGTGGGTGAGGTGAGTGTGCGATAGTGACAGATTTTAGGGTTAGGGTGGGATAGGTGAGTTAGGGTTAGGGCGTGGGTCAGGTGAGTGTGTGATAGTGATGGACCTTAGGGTTAGGGTTTAGGTTAAGGTAGGTGGATAGATAGTAGTGTATGTACAGTTTAGTGTAGGGTTAGATGTAGGATTTTAAGTGTATGTGTGTGGATTGCTATTTTTTTGGTGTGCTTGTGTTGTGTGTGTGTTTCTTGGAACAGCGATTTTTTTTCCCTGGGAAAAAAAATCGCTGTTCTAAGCCTTCAATGATTTTGCACTTCGAAGTTAGAAGTTTGAACATATGGTGTTCGAACTTCTGCCATTTCGACGAAGTGATATAGATCTGATTTATTTTAGAGGAGTTTGTAGGAGGGAGAAAAATGCCCTGGACAGAGATCAGTTTCATATTTATTATACAGGGGTCTTTAGCATTGTGGTACTGCCATGCCAAAGTCAACGTATGTTCCTAGGTATATGTGTCCACCCAGGGCCACTTTCCATAATATTCAAGCACCAGGTTAAGCTGCAGATATCGCTTGCTTCTGCTCTTTACATTGCTTTAACTTATTTAGATATAAACAGAGATAAGCCTACATAGAACAAACTGACAAGTCTGGCTCAGGTGTGAAAAAAACTTTTCAGGGTTACAAGCTGAGATTTTATTCAGTAGTCAAGAAAATAAACATAATAGAGTATAGCAAGGAGGAAAAGATCATGTGGTAGAACAATGGAAGTTGAATGAGTGGTGTATAAAAATGAATTCAGGTTAATTAAAGAATAATTATGCACATAAATAGGAACAAATCAGGAAATTAATTTTAAAATAAATTAGTGAATGATTTCTGGTGTTAGGGGTGAGATATATGTACATGAATAATTTATAAAAAGTGATAGAAAACTATTTTTCAATAACAAGAGACAAAATAGATTGAGAGACAGAAATAGATAGATAGATAGATAGATAGATAGATAGATAGATAGATAGATAGATAGACAGACAGATAGAGATAGATAGATAGAGATAGATAGATAGATAGATAGATAGATAGATAGATAGATAGATAGATAGATAGATAGATAGATAGATAGATAGATGATAGATAGAGACAGCATAGTCCATGATGCATAAATGATCTCTAACTGTATGTATGTCTAGGGACTGAATTTCACAAAGAGTAAAGAATCCAAAGAACTAAGAAGTAAAGATCCAAAATCTGTGGGATATTTCATGGATTACATGCACCAGACTCCTGTATACTCAATTTATCAGTTTTCATGACATATCTGTTTTTAAACAGGAGGTGCTATTTCAGGCTCATTTCACTTGGATGCATTGACTCTATAAAGTTTCCACTAAATATAGATTTACATAGTTTGCCTAGGATTTTAAGGATGGAATGTCTCATGAGTAGTTTGTACACTAGTTCTAAAGTAACATATTCTTTTTACAGCATCTGGTATTTTTAATAGTAGCATAGCCAGGATGAGGTTAGAGTATCTTACTTTTTTACCTAAATACTTAGCAGTATAAATTTGGAGATTCTGGTTCATTTTTCAAGTGATATAACTGCACTTTGTGAGTTATTTATGTATGTGTGTATATATATATATATATATATATATATATATATATATATATATATATATATATACATATATATTTATATGTATTTTTTTAACATAGCAGATTTAATTTCTTTGGCTTTTCTATAGGTGGTTAATATACTTCAGGGGGGTATTTAATGAGAGTTTTGTGTGTGCAGTGGGAAAAGATTTATTTTTTCTCGTAATTGATGAGGTGGAGTTTTTATAATTGATGTCATGGGAGAGTTGAAATACTTGATAATGTGAGCAGGATGGTGGTAAATACTTCATGATTTGGGTCAGATAGTATTAATTCCTTAATGGCATGGATAGGATTGTGATAAAAGTTTATGACGTGAGTAGGATAATCGTAAAGGCTTGATGATGTGGGTAGGATAGTGATAAATGCTAGATGATATAGGTAGGATGATGATAAATAAAAATGATCTGAACTTTATGTTGGATAAACATTTTTTATCACATCATTTGTTCGTGTCCATTGCTAGGCTTTCATTCATATATATTTAATGAGAGCTAGAGTAATTTATACATAACAATTTGTATAAAGCCATATAAGTTATCTTTCTGATAGCTAGAATGACATTTACTGGTTATACAAGCAAGCATTTATGTAGAAATAAATGTAAACAGTTTAGCAAAGAAATACAACTGCCATTTTATAATAGAAAACAATTGCTGAACACACACAAAATATTTTACTGAAAAGGCAAGCATAAAAATTTTGCATTAAAATAAAAAGTTACTTTTGCTGATGTTCAAAAACATGTTAATTAGGAAAGCTTCTGACATAAAGATAATCTATGTAAAGGCAATGCCTAAACTGTGTTTGACAAATCAGCTAATTATCAGTTTTAAATGAAAAATATTTAGACTTTACAGTTTTTGGACAAAAGAGAAATTCTGAACTATGTCTGAGGTATGGGAAATGATTATTTAGTAAATGAACAGTCATAAGTAGTTACTAGGCATGTTGTCCAAGAGACCATCAAGGAGCCTAGCCCAAATTCCCAATTGTCTCAAAATACTGACTGGTTGAAATACTTGCTGAAGTACACACAATAATCAAGTGAAGATGGAAAGATTAAAACTCTTTACCCTTGGAATAAGAAGCAACTCATTAACAAGTCAGAGCTTTAGTCCACTGAACTAACTGCAAGGATAGTTCTGAATTTATGAATAAACACAATGTGGCAGAAATACATATTTTATAAAGTGACTACTGGCATAATTAATGTAGAATACACAGCATAAATATTATAGAAAGCTGATTTACATGCACTGTAGAAAAGCTGACTGCTTTTAATGATATGATGGAAAATTGTTCAGCTTGTAGTATATATGATTGTTTTTTCTTGAAGTGAATGCAACTGAAAATTATTAGAAAGTTACATCTTGATGTAATTAGCACCAAAACATGTAGGCTGTCTGCAATTTATTATACCCATATAGTATCTCACTCTAGGAATCTATGCATTTGTGTAATTTTTACAAATAAAGATTTAGTTCATTTCACACATATTACGTTTTCCTCATGTGTCCATTCTAGGACATTGAAAACTCTGCAACATCATTTTAGTTTAAGGTCATTAGGTTTTAGGATGCAGAAAATTTCAGATTCCAATTAGTACTTTGCATGCACATTTATGAGTACTCCACGCACTTCTGGTTTGAAAATTTATGGTAATTAAGCACTTTCATCTCAAAGACAATATGAGACAATTAAACTTAGTTTGGAGTTATTGGTAACTGAAATATTAAAAAGAGTAGAGGAATTTTATTTAAAAATAAGAAATGACTGACACCAAGAAACAAAATTATAAAACATATTTTGCAACAATATTAAAATAAACAACCCAAAATATAAAACATCAAGTGAAGGAAATCAGATAACTTAAACACAATTCACCCACCCCTTTTGCCACAACCATTTTTGCAACTGTCGGAAAATAAGAGAACAATCCCACAACTTATTGTACAATCATTCATCCCACAACACCCATAAGGCCCACAATGCATTTATTCCAAAATCCAATCACTTCTGTTGAACAATTTTCATAATATCCATACAAAATATTTCCAAAGTGTTTTATTTATTAATCAGGAAAGTCTGACTGGTATAATGTGCTATTTTTTAGTGGAGGCCTGAGGAGAAAAGTTCCAAATTGACATAATATAGTTACAGTTAAACAAAGTTATTACAAAGCCTAATAAAGAAGAATGACATATTAATTAAGTACAAATTCAGCTTCAGTTCATACAGTGTGAACCTATATATATATATATATATATATATATATATATATATATATATATATATATATATATATATATACTGCAAATATTTGGACAGCCATAAGAAGTTGAAAAAAATTGTCAACAGATAAATTATTCACAAGTTGCAGTTCATAGAGGTTACATTAAACACACTGAGTACACTCTTTGAAACAGAGATGACCAGGTAATATAGCCTAGACAAAAATGTATTTATTTGTCTAAGAAATAAGTTTTCCAAATTCCTTCTCTCTGAATATAGTCAAAGTCTGCTGCTAGTAAAAGGAGACAGAGACTAGCTCAGTCTGGGGTAGCAAAGCAGCAGACCCAGGTTATATTTAGGTAGTCATTTACTAGTTGTTTGAAGTGGGGAGGCTAAATGTAGATCTAATTCACAGAGGGATAGAATTCCATTTTTAGTGAATGAATAAAGACTCATATTGATGGACGAGAAAGGAAAATTATCATACAGTTTAAAAAAGGCTAACCAAAAGACTTTTTATTTAGTCAAGAAAACATGGGAAATAGTATCTGCAGTGTTACATAATCCACATAACCTTTGTGCATACATTTTATTCTAATTTTCCTTTAACTGGCCATTAATTTATTATCAACCTCCAGAAAAAAAATCTCATAATTTTCTAGTATATATTTAAACTTTATTTTTCTAGCAACTATCTTTTTTTGAAATTTAATATCAAGTCCTACCCATGGTCAATCATAAAAATATAAGTCTATAACAGATTCATACCAAAGGTTCGTATTCAGTACTTGATTTTTAGTAGATAATTTCCTTAAAAAAATTACTAACATATTCCTTCCTAATACTACTTTCCTTTTATTCTGATGACAGCATTGCCATATATCCCTAATTTTTACCCAAAGCAATAACCTTAGAACATCCTTTGCAACTAGAACTACTTTATCAAGGATCCACTTTAAGTGATAAGATGCCAAAAACACAATCAGATTAATCAGTCCCAAACCACCCTCTTCTCTTTTGCATTATATAACATTATGCTGCACTGCATAAAAACCTGAACTCCCAGAAAACAAAACAACACAAAAGAAAAAAAAAATCCAGTAATAACTTCTTTGTATATTTTGGAAAAAGAAAATAATTTCCATAATATATCAACTTTCCCATAATCAGTTTCCCATAATCATAGTCTTTAACACATAAACCTGTTTTTGAAAAGACAACATAAAACCTGCCCATCTCCTCAAAGTTTGTTGTATAACAAACAGGACATCCTACTGTTGCTTAATTGTATTTTTATCCCTAAACTTAGTACCTAAAATAGCAGTATCACTAAAACCAAATTAATTTCTTGAAAAGAAAAAAACAGTATTCTAAAACCATGACATTTAGACAAATTCAACCTCAATCCCACAGAAACCAACAAAGATTTCAATAAATCACTAACAATAACTAACCAGTGTTCTGACTTCATTATCGTAGTTAAATCATTTAATTGGAAAAAAAAATCAGGATGTTTCCCATTTGTTAAGATCTTCCAGCAAGCTTTTGAACAAGAAAATATGCTATACTGAAATACCATGTTCATAATCTGACTAAATAAAAAAAAAAAAAACACTAAATGGGCAACCCTGCTTCACTCCCTTTTCTTAATTTAATCATGCGGTCTAAGTACCCATTCACCAGCAGTCTAACACAGGTAAAAGAATTGATAATTCTTAATACCTTTTGGAATTTTTGACTCACCATATAACAGTCTATTATATTCTATAGATGAGCATGACTCATCATCATCATCATCTTCTTTCGGCTGTTCCCATTAGGGGTCGCCACAGCGGATCATCTGTTTCCATTTCTTCCTGTCCTCTGCATCATGCTCTTTCACACCAACCGCCTGCATGTCCTCTCTCACCACATCCATAAATCTCATCTTAGGCATTCCTCTTTTCCTCTTACCTGGCAGCTCCATCCTTAGCATCCTTTTCCCAATATACCCAGCATCCCTCCTCAGCACATGTCCAAACCAACGCAATCTCGCCTCTCTTGCTTTGTCTCCAAACTGTCCAACCTGAGCTGACCCTCTAATATACTGATTCCTAATCCTGTCCATCCAAGTCACACCCAGTGCAAATCTTAACATCTTTAACTCTGCCACATCCAGCTCTGACTCCTGCCTTTTCGACAATGCTACCGTCTCCAACCCATATAACATAGCTGGTCTCACTACCCTCTTGTAGACCTTCCCTTTCACTCTTACTGGTACTCGTCTGTCACAAATCACTCCTGACACTCTTCTCCACCCATTCCACCCTGCCTGTACTATCTTCTTCACCTCTTTTCCACACTCACCATTACTCTGAACTGTTGATCCCAAGTACTTAAACTCATCCACCTTTACCAACTCTATTCCCTGCATCCTCACCATTTCTCTACCCTCCCTCTCATTTACACACATATGAGCATGACTAACTAACTCAAATCTTTACAGATAGCAGAATAAATTAATAAATCTAGGACATATTGATTTTTAATAACCTTAGTCATTTCTCTAATAATAACCAAAATATCTTTGTCATCTTTCCCTTCTACCTCCCCCCTCAAAAATCTTATTCTAGAACTTAGGATAAAAGATGCTACTAAATCTATTATGAAGAATCTTACAAAACATTTGTAATCAGTATTTGTCAAGGTAAATGGCAACCAGTTAAATAAATCAAGTTTATCCCCTTTCTGAAACAAAATCTAACAACCCCATCACACACCTGAGAATCATATATTCCAGAATCTAGCCATTCATTTAAAATTGGTAGAAATGTCATCTTATGCCGATCCAATAAAGACCTATAAAATCCATAATCTAACCCACCCAGACCTGGAGAGGTGTGCACATGTACTGGTTTTAATACACAATTTAATTCCACCATAACAATACTCTTCTCTAACACCCTATTATCCTTGTGGATATACTACCTTCCAAGGACAATTAGGTACAGGTACCTCTGCAAAAATATTTTGAATATAGGCTTTGACAATAGATGTAATGTCAGCTTGAGAATTTTTTACTCAACGCATCAAAAACCTCTTTACTATGTTATATAAAAAGTTGAAATAACACTTGCGCTTCCTCTCACTACATGCTTTTGACGATGTAACAAGAACATCCAATTTTTTTCTTAAGTTATCCCATACACTTCCCTGTGCATTATAGAATACCTGCCCCTCACATCCAATTATCCTCTCAAAATCTTCCCATGATAATTCATATTGCTCTTTTTTCTTCCTTAATAAAAGCTTCTCTATTGACAAATATGCCTCCTTAATTTCTCCTTAAATAGAAAACACCAAGAAGTCCAAGACTCAAAAAAGGCAATAAAGAAATGTGCTTAGACCACAGTTGATGTACTTCTCTTTTCCAATCCTTCACAACAGAAACCCAAGTATTTAATTTTTACCTCTTCCTTATTGAATAAATGTCATATTAACTCCTAACAGAAATATTAAAGCTTTATGACCTGCGATAGGAACATCCACAAGTTGTATAAAAAAACACAGCAAGAGAATCTGAAAAGGCAAAATAAATAAATAAATAAATAATAATAATAATAATAATAATTTCAGTATACAAACAACCTCTTTTTTTAAGTAAAACCCAAATAAGGGCCTACATGTGCAAGATATCATGACTATTTTAAGTAATTTAACAACACTCGACAACTTGGTTGACTGAGAACAAACATAGCAATTTCAATCATTAATCATTATCACCTGTACATTGATGAACATGAAAGTCTGAAGAAAAGAAAGCATCTCATCCCTTTTTTCATATATGAAGGAGTATAAATAATAATGAAATGATATATACACTTCTCCTTGGTAAAATTGCAAGTCAACCAGGCTATTCTGCCACAATGTCCAAATGTGTAATATTTGGTTTTAATAAAACTGCAACCCCCTGAACATACTTCCTTCCCAAAAGATCAGACATCAGGCCATTCTACATCACTTCAACTTGCTTTTTTGAGAAAAAGACCTCTAATATCTGCATCTGCCAAACAAACTATATCAGTAGAAACATGGCAAAAACATTTAATATTGCAAGCTGTCTTTCATTAATAATGAATAAATAACATGATTATAAAATGAAATATTCATTAAAATGCTGTTTACATCAAGACTCAATTTAGTAAGTGCACTTCATCCCGTTTTTAACAGTTTTCTTAACTCCTTGCTTAAGTTTCTGTTTTTTTTCAACCTTTTGTCAATTGTGTTTGGAATACTATCTTCATTATTACAATTTTTTTTCTTCAAAACCCTCACTTTCCTCTTCATCTCTGCTCTCTCTTCATCTACTGAGCAAGTATTTGCCTGCCCATCTTGTTCATTTTCTTTGAAATTCTTTAATTTATTATCATTCATTACACTAGTAGCCATTACTTCTTAGCCCACCATATCAGTTTTCCTACGTAATTCAACCTGTTCATTTTTTTAATGTCCTGGCTATGAAATCATAGATGGTCAACTGGTTTACATTTTTTGCAAACTTTTTCAAATATGCCTGTCAAATATTTTCTTTTATCACATGTTTACATAAGATGTTCATACAATCCACAAATGAAAACAAAAACACAGTTTTGGTTGGATAGGATATAGCACATATGCGCCATTACCCGCTATAGTGACAAGACTAGGAATATACTGCACAACATTGTAAATCAAACACTGCACGTTGTGCCTGTAAGGTGAGCACCTTAACCACTATGCCAACTTCCCACCCAAAATCAACTCTGATGGGACTTGAAACCCTCAACCTTTGAATACCTTTTACCATTTTACCAGAAGTCCAATGTGCTATCCATTGCGCCACAGAGCCACTATAGATTAGTACTAGGCTAACTACCTTTATGGGCAATTTTAAGCCTAGCCAATTATCCCATGTGAGAATCAAATGCTGTACCTTGTGTCTGTCAGGTAAATACCTTAGCCATTATGCCAGTCTTAGTATCACTGGCCACATCAGCAGTTCTAAATTGCACCAATATTTTTTTTCTGATATTGTAAATTTATTGGCTGAAAACAATAGTGCACCCAAGGAGCACATACATGTTTTAATTCACATATTTACAGAAACTTCCATCATTTCCAAAGTTAAATCATAAAATTTATCCCTGCCTACATAAATAAGGGCACGAATGTCTGTTACTGAAAAACCCAGTTTTGTAACAACAGTCACATATGATATGCCTGTTTAAAAACAATCTTTGTATTTGAAAAATTCAAAACAGGTAAAGATGAACTTCTCATCAAAGTCTTTGAAACAGTATCCTTTTCAGAAGAAATTGTCTCAGCATAAGATAATCTCAGACTATCAGTTTATTGCTTAACTTCTGAAACACTAGAGCTACCAGGTCATGGAAGTAAACAGAACAATCTCCTTCTGAGGAACTTTATATTCTGATGTCACACCCTTTCAATCAACAGTTTTCTTTTTATCTTCCAATTTTTAATTATCTGGCCAAAAGATTCTGCCAACTCAGAGACAGGTTCCTTTTCCTTCAGAGACTATTTTCTCCAACTATTGTACTGGGAAGCCATTCTCTGACAAGACAGCAATATATCTAGAAGCCGACACCTACTGCTTCCTCCAAAATGCCTTCATCTTCAGCCATCAAACAACCACCTGATGGCATTTCACAAACATGATGGCATAGGGGCCATTAATTTATATACAAAAATAACTCTTATTTACAAAATATCTACATATTTACAAATATTTACATATGTACAAACATATAAATACACAAATCTGTTTACATATATTCGTAATTTCTTTTACAGTCATGCTAAATTGTCATTCTTTTTAGAACCCCACAACTTTTTCCACAACCACCATCTGATTTAATTAATACTGTTGCTAAAATCCATGTACCATTAAACATAATTTCATTTATTCTTTCATTCCATATAAACTATATAACATAAAATAACTTTGTCCCGGTCCCCTTCAATAAACACTTCACACCGAATGACATTTGATGACCTTTATTAAACTTCCATGAACATAACTTTGTTAACCAATATTTATGAATTTACAACTGAACATAGTATAGCTGATTTAATCACAGCATAAACATCCATGTAATGTTAATCAGGACAGTGTGACTTCACTCATCCTGACCTAGTAAGCAGCATCCATACCTCTACCTGCTTACTTTACTTATGAAGCACCGTCCCATCACTCACTTCATTTACCACATATGAAGCAGCATCCCACCACTCACTTCATTTACCATTTATTGAATTACACATCCAACCAAATAAGCCGCATCCTTACCTCTGCTTGCTTATTTTACTTATGAAGCAGCATCCTATCACTCACTTCAGGTACTACTTATTAAATTAAACCTCCAATCAAATAACCAGCACCCTTAACTCCACTCATTCATTTTATTTATCAAGCAGCCTCCCAACTGCTCACTTTCCTTTCCCAAGTCATTGAAATGACCATCCAACACCAGGGGGGAACAGAAGAGGGCAAGCCTGTCCCACTTCTCTGCCCTACCCAAATTGATAAATTAACCACCCCCATTATTCTGCCAAAAAAAGGGGGGGTAGCAAGTTCACTCCAAAATGTGATTCCTTACCCAGTTACACTTGTATAAACCCCTTAAGCTCCTGCCTACCCTTACTTCATTTCTTCTCAGTAATTCCTCATACCCATTTAACCATTCCCTACCCTCTCAACTCCCACTAATATATTTAACTAGGGTCTATATTAGAACATTGAAGTTTCAAAACTTCGAATGTTCTAATATCAACCCCTATTCAGCGAAAGCTGAAAATATCGAAGCAACAGAAAACCAAATTTTTTTCTAGGGAAAGAATTTGGTTGTCCATTTCTGTTGCTTCCATATTTTCAGCGCTGTGGTGGAAAGTTACGGTTCGGGTTCAGGTAAGTGTGCGATTGAGTGCGGGTTAGGTTAGTTAGGGTTAGGGTGCGGGTTAAGTATGTGTGCGAGTGTGTGGACATGAGGGTTAGGGTGGGTTAGGTGAGTTAAGGTTAGAGTGTGGGTCAGGTAAGTGTGTGATTGTGTGGACATGAAGGTTAGGGTGGGGTAGGTGAATTAGGGTTAGGGCGCAGGTGAGGTGAGTGTGCGATACTGACAAACCTTACGGTTAGGGTTTGGGTTAAGGTAAATGAATAGTTAGTGGTGTGTGTATAGTTTAGTGTAGGGTTAGGTGTAAGATTTTAGGTGTATGTGTGTGGATTGCTGTTTGTTTGGTGTGCTTGTGTTGTGTGTATGTGTTTTGGAGCAGTGAATTTTTTCCTTAGGAAAAAATTTGCTGTTCTGTATTTTTGATGTTTTCAGCTTTCGCTGAATAGGGGTCGATATTAGAACATTCGAAGTTTTGAAACTTCGATGTTCTAATATAGACCCTTTAACTACCTCCCTCTGAAGATGTCCCTGGAAAATTTGGTTTGTTACCAAACCTCATTTGTTCTTGTCCCCTTCAATAAACACAACACACCGAATGATATTTGACGACCTTTATTAAACTTACATGAACATAACTTTCTTAACCAATATTTATTAATTACAACTGAACATAGTATAGCTGATTTAATCACAGCATAAACATCCATGTAATGTTAATCAGGACAGTGTGACCTCACTCATCCTGACCTAGTAAGCAGCGTCCATACCTCTACCTGCTTACTTTACTTATGAAGCGGTGTCCCATCACTCACTTCATTTACCACATATGACGCGGGTCTATATTATATAATTGAACTTTCAAATCTTTGAATCCCATATGATCGAAGTTTGAAAGTTCGAATATATAATAAAAAACAAAAAACAAAAAAAAAACCTTACCTTAACGGTGCAGGCAGGGGGGCAAGCCCCCCTGCACTCCCCACATGGGGGGCTGTGCCCCTCACCCCCCCTACTTAAATATACCAACTCTGAGATCACACTTAAGTGCAGAAAAGGGAAATTCTCCCATTCTGCACTGAATGGCGCTGTTATGCTTAACCTTCAAACACTTGAAATGTCAATCATATGGTGTCGACCATATGACGTTCGACATTTCAAGCGTTCAAGGTTCTAATAGGAACCCTATGACATAGTGTCCCACCACTCAATTTACCATTTATTGAATTAAACATCCAACCAAATAAGCAGTGCCCTTACCTCTGCTCACTTACTTTTACTTTTCAAGCAACGTCCCATTACTCACTTACATTTCCCACTTATTGAATTAAACATCCAACCAAATAAGCAGCGTCCTTACCTCTGCTCATTTACTTTTACTTTTCAAGCAGCGTCCCACTGCTCACTTCATTTACCATTTATTGACTTGCACATCCCAGTTCTTTTACTTATGAAGCAGTGTCCCATTACTCACTTCCTTTATCACTTATTGAATTAAACATCCAACCAAATAAGCAGCGCCCTTACCTCTGCTCACTTACTTTTACTTTTCAAGCAGCATCCCATTACTCACTTACATTTCCCACATATTGAATTAAACATCCAACCAAATAAGCAACGCCCTTACCTCTGCTCACTTACTTTTACTTTTTAAGCAGCGTCCCATTACTCACTTACATTTCCCACTTATTGAATTAAACATCCAACCAAATAAGCAGCGTCCTTACCTTTGCTCACTTACCATTTATTGACTTGCACATCCCAGTTCTTTTACTTATGAAGCAGTGTCCCATTACTCACTTCCTTTATCACTTATTGAATTAAACATCCAACCAAATAAGCAGCGCCCTTACCTCTGCTCACTTACTTTTACTTTTCAAGCAGCGTCCCATCACTCACTTACATTTCCCACTTATTGAATTAAGCATACAACCAAATAAGCAGCGTCCTTACCTCTGCTCGCTTATTTTACCTGTGAAGCAGCATCCCACCACTCACTTCATTTACCACATTTGAAGCAGCATCCCACCACTCATAGTGATTTGATATATGGAAAGGGACCTTTCTGATGGTTATTTGGACATGAGGAAGCTCTAGTGCATCATGTTGTAACCAGCCTTGATGTGAGTCTCTCCTGGATGAAGATTGAGACAGCTCTTCCTTTTTTCCCCTTCCTGCACAGTAGCTGGTCTAAACACATTTAAAGTGTTGTAGCCTTGCATAGCTGAAGTGTTTTCTACCATTTTAAACCATGTCTCAGTCACTACACAGATGTCAACATCCTCCACAGTGAGAATGGCTTATAGGCAGTGGGGTTTCTTGTTTAGGCTCCTAGCATTGATCAGTAACACCTTTATATTTTCCTTTGCTTGTTTTGTTATATTGCTAGGTGTATCAGGTTGACATTGCCTAAAAAAGGCACTATGTGAGTGGACAATGTCTTTGCCAGTAATTGAAACCCTAGGGGAGACAGATGCAGGCTATTCCTGGCAAAGCAGCATGATCTATCAATGACATCCTCCCAGGATGACAAATATTGGACCCTTTTCAAATGACACCAAAACTAACCCAATTACTGAAGCCAATAATTTTTTGCTCATGTTGTGACATCATCATTGGAGAAAGTAGAACGTCTTATCTCTAACTACCAGAACTACTTCTAACATATCCACCTTTAAATGCTCCCTAAAGAATACTTTACAAAATCTTGGACCTGCTCCTGTGCCAATTCTGGCTGAACTTCCTCACTATACTTCACAATCTAAGTCACACCTCACAACCCTCTCCAGTGTCCTAGTCCACGCCTTTCTTTTGTTTTTCCTCACTAACTTACCATATCTACTTCATTTCTGCAGACCTTTCTTCTTCCTCTTTCTCTTTCCTCCCTACTCACCTAGGCTGCCTGAAGACACCCTTCCTTGCACCCATCTTACAATCTCCTTGTCTCCATCCTTCTTCCTTCTATAACCATAACATGAACACCTCTCTCATACTAAGACATCACTTAGTTTCACCTCATTGTCTCTAATCATGTAATCTCTGATAGCTCTTTAAATATTTTATTAGAATTGCCTCAGGTCTCATTTACTGCACACTAATCTATGTAACAAATAATATGACTAATGAGTTTTTCCTCACATATTTTCTACAACTCGTGTTTTCATAGCACTCTACTATGAAACATATGTTCCATGTTTTCCTCATTAAAACATTTGTTCACTCTTATCTTTTGTAGTATAACATGATACTTTGTGATTTAAAATAATCTGTACTTGATTTTTAAAATATTGTGATTGTGGAGCTTTTGTCCTCAGGCCTCTGCTGAAAATGGGCACTTTCTGGCACAGTCAGACTTTCCTGGTAAACAAATGTCAAATAAATAAATGCCTTTTGTTTAGTCTCTTCCTATACATTCTTAGCAGCCTTGATAGAATCCTTTTTATGCCATATACCTAGATACTTCATCTTGTCATTTTCCCATAAATATGGGTATTGCTGGTCCAAATCATGTGATCATGGATGGGAACATAGTTTGTTTCTATATCCTTTGTTTTATCTTCATTTATTTTTATCCTGGCAATAAAAATTTAAACTGTCTCAAAATGTTCCACAACACTGATATTTCCTTTTCTGGATTTATAAAATACAAAATAACATCATCTGAAAATACGGATAATTTACATTGAATACCATAGCTGTTATATCATTGAGTTTGTGAGACTCGTATTTACTTAACTAACAGCTCTAACAAATGAGAAAGAGGACACCCCTGCCTGGTTCCTGTGTTCAAACACAGCTTGTCATAGAGGAACCCTTCCACATCAGTTCTTGCCTCTGAGCCTTCATATATTTTCACTAACCTTGTTGTTCTAACAGGGTACACAAATCCTACCATTGTCCTACTCGTAAAATCCCAACTGATTCTATCAAATACTTGCCCTGCATTCAAACCCACCAACAATAGTGGCATTTTCTTATACTCTACTTCCCTCTGGATCATCATTGTTCTTTTAATGTTGTCAAATGTTTGCTTTCCTTCCACAAAACCGCATGGGCGAATATCTATCAAGTTTTGCAACACTTTAGCCATAATGTATAGACATAAACACTTTATAATCATAGTTTAAAAATTGAAATTTGCCTTTATGAATCTGGGTCAGGAGGCTTTACCCTCTTTGGCAATGCAGCCACCACTGTTTTCTTCCAAGATACTGGTAGTGCCCCCCCCCCCCTTTGAAAATATTGTTAAACAAATCCTTCCAGAGATCTTTAGGACTCTCTTCCTTCTTAACTTCAAACCTCCATTGAAACATCATCTGTTCCTGGAGGCTTCCCTCTTGATTGATTATACATCACCATTTATGTCTCATCCCTCCTGTCTTAGCTATTGATTCTCGAGACTCATCTTCCTCTAACCTTGGCATAGTTAAGTCTTTTATGTTTCCATTTGTACCTTTCCTTGGTTTTCCATTCTTCTATATTTCTTGTCATAGGCTACCTACGTTTGGTAACAAATCTTTCTTTTTCTGTTGTGTAAATTATTGTGCTAATATTTTTTGTGCTCTGTAGTCATTAGCAGAGAATACTTACTTAACAGCAATGTTTTTAAATTCATGCATATTATCTAGATAATCCCTTAATTTCCCTTTAACACTTAACAATTTCTTCTCTTCTTGTTTTGTATGATTCCTCTTTGTCCTTAATATATTAATTTCTCCTCTAATAACTCAGGATTAATAATACATACTACTTATTTTCCATATCTTTCTCTATCTTATTTTTAAATTCCATTTTCTTTTTATCCCACTACCAAGGTATCCCTTCTGTATTCAAGTATGCATGAGCCATGGACTAAAACTAAATGCCAAGAAATGCATAATAGTATCCTTTTGTAAGCCATCCATCACAGGTAACTATCATATTGACAATACACCCCTTAGAGTTGATCCAGTAGTCAGGGACTTAGGGACACACATAGAAATCTAGCCTTTGATCATCACATGTCTACAGTGGTAAGGAAATCATTGTTTGTTGCACAACTTATAAAGAAGGGTATGGCATCTAAGTCCAAGGAAGTCATTGTTCCACTGAATTTGGCATTCATCAGACCTATCATTGAGTACAGGACCCCCTTTGGTATGTACCTAACCAGGCATATCCAACAATTGGAACATCCACAGAAGTTCCTCACTAAAAGAATACAGGGCATAAGTAATATGTCCTATACAGACTGCCTCAAGGCCCTATCCCTGTATTCTGTCTCCTACAGGCTTTTGAGGGGAGATCTATGCCTGGCATACAGGGCATTGTCAGACCCCACTCTGATAGACCTCTTGCATATCCACAAAACAAACAGGACCAGAATTACCTGTTCTAAAGAAATAGACCTTACCTGTAATATAAATAGGACCTGCAGGAGAGATAGGTATGTATCCCAGAGACTACACTGTCTGTTGAACAGGCTCCACATCCATATGAAGCAGAGATCCTCCCTAATCCAACTCAAGTGTAACTTGGACAATTAGGTGGGAAACTGGAAATTCATCCCTAGTTTGGCACCTATGTCCCTGATGCAAACAGGTAACCTTTAAATGGTTCCTCTCCCAAGCCCCAGCTTACACTTCACAAGGGTATCAGAACTTGTCAGAGATTTGGGATGCCTGGCTAGGCTTAAAAAGTCCCTTGCGGTCATTAGCTTAGCAAACACCTTTGAACCTATGAAGAAATGTCTGTCTTCCCTAATAACATTGAATCATTTCCACTACCTATACTTTAAATGCCTCTGTTTTTTTATCGACAAATAGGAAAGCATCAGTGTCTCATTTTACTTGTTTACTCTGCATCTTTATCTTGGCCTTTATTGGTGCAAGATCTGAAACAGGTCTTAGATCTGTACTTCAAGTAAGGTAGAGTAATATATACTATGAGCACTGTAATTACGTACAGTGGAATTTAAGTCAACATTATTTTAAAAATTGAAGATATAGCTAGAGTTTAAGCACAACAAGAAATTAAGTACTGTTATGGTAACTTGGGGGAAGACTGCCATGGACAACAATACTTTATGTGAGCATTTTCAGAAAACACTTGTAAAGTACATTTATCTTGCTTCAAGAATATAGAGAAAAAGATACTGTCTTAACAGATAAACATGAGTGAGATAGTGGATTTATCTAAAGGTAGCTGTGTTTGTACAATATTAATCCAAGCAAATACATGCAGCACAGCTCTGGTCCCAGGTGTTAAAATGGTCAACTGTAGTTCTCCTTTCACCTCTTCTTGTCTCATCAGGTGTTGTACAAGACTGTTGCACTATGGATTGTGGCAAGCACTGCAGTACAGAGGTAGCTGAGAAGCAGTGGAAACATGAACCACAAAGCATTATAGAGAATGGCGAAGTTTATACCACATGCAATCACCCATTACCAACAGTTCAAAAATAGATGCAAGATACAGTAGTCCATGAAAAAAGACAAAGTCAGCATTGACCACTGAAACTGCTACACCCAGTGATTACAGTGTCTTACATACAGAGATACCCAAAGTCATAAAATACCAGGATTTGCAAACAGAAATCAGAGCAATGTGAAAGAAACATAACAGACAATTCCAATAGTAGTAGACGCAACAGGAGTGTGATGACTGTGCCCTGGCCCAGCAATCAAGGAGCCTCAATCCTCACCACTAACACCAGGGAGGTCTTCTCCTAGAAGAGAGGAAAAAATAACTAATACACACAGTAAAGTACAATTTCCCTTAAGTGCACACAGAGATCACAGTCAGTCTGGGGCTGGTTGCTCCCTTGCTCACCAGGTCCCCAAAAAGACTCTCCACTGGCACAGCTATAGGGTCCAGGTCTCAGCCTAGCTGGGCAAGCTAAAACCTCCAGTACCCTCTCTGTCCAACCAGTGCTTTGTGTCCCTGCCCAAGTAGCTGACACAACACACACACACACTTTGAGATGAGTATTTATACAACTTCACAGACACTCCTGCGAAAGGCTGACACAGATTCTCCAGCTGTGCCCCTTTACCCAGACCATACAGTAGTAATCTCTGCCACCACCCAGCTAATAATATCAGCTACTAAAAGGCCCTTAAAAGGGTGTCCAATTATTACTGTGCAATATTATTATCCAATTGGTAATGTGACTATACAGTCTAAGGCTTATTATAGAGTGGCCTATTACAATAACCTCTATAAATATATAACAATAAAAATGTAGGCAGCTACACTCCTGTAGGCAAATGCTGTGCTGAAAGAAACGCCAACTGTAAAACACAAATCAAAAAGTCCAGTGACAGCAACCATGCAAGAGATTTGTTATATTCCAAAGTAGTATAATCCAAAAACACGTTTCTTAATAAAAAACAGCTTCCAAGTTTATATACCACTAAAGAGAATTTATTGTGCACTCAGTCGGTAAGCGCTTTCACAAAAATGCTTCTTCATGTACTCTAAAGCATAACTTATCTCTACATAAACCAACCACAGGTAGAAGTTTTTTAAAATATTTAATAATAAATAATTAAAACACAAGACAATACTACTGCACCACAGAGATATCTAAGAGTTCAGAGATCACACAGAAACTTAAAATAATACAGTAGGACAGGTCTGATTTCAAAGAAAAATACCTAATTAATCTTTACTAGCTTTAACTATTCCTACAAGAAATCACAGTGCTAGAAACTTACATGTGAGCTTAGGGAGAGTGCTGAGTTAGATATCCAAGATCAAAATGCTCCCCAGTCTCTTGTGAGAAATAGTATTTAAACATTACAAACAAGCATGTCTCTAAGGCCCTCCCAAATTACATCATTTTTGACACTTAGTCTGGAGTTCTCGGGCCACAAACTGCATTATTTAGCAATCTAACACATGCTCAGAAACTTACAACAATGTAAGTCATTTCACATGTATACTCTAACAGAAGCCAGAGCAATAAAGCACATTCCACATCTATATTCTGGTCATAAACTTTAGCCTTAAAACAATGGGCATGAAACCTTCATCTAGATTCACTGGAGCCAAATTCTAACATGAAAGGGTCCCAACATGCTTCACTGGGCCAGTAGAGTGCAATGTTGCCACATATTTTGCAGTTCCACATTTCACAGTATTTTTTTATACTCAAGAAAACATGCCTGTATTTTACATTTATTTACAAATGCCAGAATTATAAATCAAATTCTATTTGACTAGGCTGGCAGCCTTCGCCCATCTCTCCCCAATTGTCACATCTCTTCCCGCCCCGGGGAACTCTAGCAAGTTTTTCAAGTGCCCCTTGAGAAACATCACTTGAGAGTATCAGGTCTACTGTCTTGAGAGCCCATCTGCATTGGCATTGCTACTCCCACTGCAGTGCTGCACTGACATATCATATGCTTGCAACCCCAGACTCCATCTTAGCAACTTGACATTTTGCTGACTGGCTCTATTTAACCATGTTAGAGGGCTGTGATCTGTCATCACAGTGAATTTTCTTCCATGCAGATAAGGCTGACGTTTTTGTAGTGCCCACACTATGGCTAGACATTCCATTCCTACCGCTGCATAGCATTCCTCCCTGAGTTAGAGCCTATGACTGAGATAAACCACTGGGTGCTCTTCTCCCTCTGAAGAAATCTGGCTAAGTATAGCCCGCACCCCATAGTTTGAAGCATCCAACTGCACAACAAAGTCTTTGCTGTAGTCTGGACTGGCTAACACAGGGGGTCCTTCCACAGCTTCCTTAAGTTTCTGAAATGCCTGCTCACATGCTGGGGTCCACACTACCTTATCTGGCCTGTTCTTCCTTGTCAAGTCTGTGAGGGGAGCAGCTATGGTACTATAATTGGGAACGGACTTTCTGTAGTACCCTGCTGTACCTAAGAATGCCTTCACCTGCTTTTTGGTAACAGGTGCAGGCCATGCCTGAATGGCTTCCACTTTGGCAGGTTCTGGCCTTATCTTACCACTCCCCACTCTATGTCCTAGGTAGGAGACCTCTGCCATACCCACCTGACATTTGCTTGGCTTAATGGTCAACCCTGCCCTCTGTAGTCTGCCCAGCACCTCCCTAATATGCTGAAGATAATCTCGCCAGGAATGGCTGTAGATAGCAATATCATCCAAGTAAGCAAGGGCAAACCCTCCTGCTCTTGCTAAGATATGATCTACCAGCCTTGGGAAAGTTGCTGGGGCATTCTTCATCCCAAAGGACATCTTTGTGAACTCATACAAGCCAAAAGGAGTCACAAAGGCTGACTTCTCTGTAACACTGGGAGTCAAGGGCACCTGCCAGTAACCCTTGGTAAGATCAATGGTTGTAAGATACTTAGCCTCACCCAGCTGCTCTATGGCCTCATCTGTCCAAGGCATGGGGTAAGCATCTGCTCCTGTGTGACTATTTAATTTCCTGTAATCCACACATAACCTGGTGCTGCCATCCTTCTTTGGCACCAACACCACTGGTGAGACCCAGGGACTTTTGGACTCTTGAATCACCCCTACTACCAACATCTCCTGTACCTCTTCCCTCAGAGTCTGTTTGACTCTCTCAGGCACCCTATAAGGGGCCTGCCTAATAGGCCTTCAGGGTCCTGTATCCACCTGGTGCTGCACCAGGTGGGTGCACCCTGGTTTTCCAGTCAACACATCCCCAAATTCCTGAACACTGCTCGGATTTCTTAAACCTGGGTAGGAGATAGCTGCTGGGACCTTGCTACCCCTTCCACCGAGGTGTCAGCCCGAGCCTCACTGAGGAGATCAGTCATACGATCTCTCTCAGACTCCTCCTGCAAGCCACTGCAAAAGCTCAGCACAAGGGCCTCCCTATCATGGTAAGGTTTCATCATGTTAACATGGTACAATTTGTGCCCCTGCCTTCTACCTAGCATTTCCACCATGTAGTTAACATCACTTACCTTTCTTACCACCTTGTAGGGTCCCTCCCAAGCTGCTTGCAACTTGTTGTGCCTGACAAAAATGAGAACCATTACCTGCTGTCCTACAGCATATTCCCTAGCTCGAGCATTCCTGTCATACCACACCTTTTTCTGTTGTTGGGCTTCTGCCAGGTTCTCCTGGGCCAGGCCCATGAGTTCCCTGAGCCTTGTTTTTAGGTTCAGGACATATGCCACAACAGACTCCTTGTGAGACTCACACTCACCTCCCCACTCATTTTGAATTAAATGTAGAGGTCCCCCTCACCCTATGCCCATACAGCAACTCAAAGGGTGAAAAACTTGTGGCTTCCTGGGGAACCTCTCTGTAAGCAAACAGCAGATAGGGCAAATATTTGTCCCACTCCCTCTTAAACTGATCTGCAAATGCCCGTAGCATTGACTTAATTGTAGAGTTTAACCTCTCAACAAGACCATTAGTCTGAGGATGGTAGGGGGTGGTCTTCATGTACTTCACCCCACAGGACTTTCACAGACAAGCCAGCAGGTCTGACATAAAACTGGCACCTCCATTGGACAGTATTTCCTTTGGGAAACCTACCCTGCTGAAAATCTCTAGCAAAGCATTTGAAACCTTCTCGGCCTCAATGGAGGACAAAGCCACTGCCTCAGAGTATTGTGTAGCATAATCTACAATCTCTAGGATATCGTTTTCACCTGTGAAACTTGGGGTACTCAGAGGGCCCACGATATCCATAGCTACCCTCTGAAATGGCTGCTCAATCACAGGCAAAGGCATCAAAGGAGTTCTCACCTTGTCTCCTGCCTTGCCTACCTTTTGGCACTGCTCACAGGACATGCAGTACCCCGTTACATCTCTGGAAATTCCAGGCCAATAGAAGTTTTGCATAATACGCCTCCTTGTATGTTTTATGCCCATATGACCTGCAAAGGGAATATCATGGGCTATGGCTAGAAGCGCCAGATGGTAAGCTCTAGGCACTACCAACTGCTGTACTCTCTCACATTCTAGCCCTCCCTCAGGGATCCACTCTCTGTACAGTAACCCTTTGTTCCAGTATACGGATTACCCCTTCCCCTGAGAATGAGGTGCCCACTAGCTACCTGCCTCAGGCCTTGCAATGTAGGGTCTGAGAGCTGAGCCTGTCTCAAGTGTTTCCTTGTAACCCTTCCCAGCTCCCCTTCCACAGGAAGTCTGGCATCCTCTGATAGTGGTGCTTCACTGTCAGCCTGGGTACTACTACTCACCTTTACCTTTGAAGTTACCCTGTCTAAGGGAACATCAGTACCCACAAGCAGCTGTGGCTCACATTTAGTCTCACTGCTACAGCATAGCTCACTCCCTGAATAACCACTTCATCAGTCCTGGCTGCAAGTATGCAGTCTATCTGGGTCTCCCCTAGGCTACCACACTCACATGCTTGTCTCCTAGCCTCACTGCATGTAACTGCATAAGTACATAGTACTGCGCCATCAAAAGCCTTCCCTCTCAGGACATCTGCAGGATGGTAGTTCCATACCCCTGTTGTCTCAGGACAACCTACTGTTGGCATTTTGTCTTTACCACTTACTGGCTCCCCCACCTTTGGTTCCCCATTTTGCCTCCGTGGACACCTGTATGCCACATGGCCCCTCTGGTTGCATTCAAAACATTTCCCCCTATGTTCTGGATGTGTACCTGGACTAGTTGCTTCCTCTGCTACTGGTGGATTTTGTTGGGGCAGTCTGTGCTGCCCACCATGGGTTCCTTTAGACCCATGAGCAGTACTGGGGGTCCCTTTCCTGTGCAGGGCTGCCCTGCTTGCTAGGTATAGGTCTCCCTTCTTCCCTTACTCCTCTAAAGTAGCACACTGTTTATCAGCTAACCAGATCCTCATGTCCTCAGGCAAAGTGCTAAGGGCTTGTTTCCTTACCAAATGGTCTGCCAGCCCTTCAAAAGTGGTGACCTGAAATCCACTCAAGTGCTCAGTTCAACAACATATTCACATACATTTTCATCTGCCTTGCGTCTATGCTCACGAAACTTTTTCCTATACATTTCAGGTATTAGCTTAAAACATTCTAATAAATGTCTTTTTACAGCAGTATAATCAAAACAGTCAGTGTCATGCATTTTTGCTAAAGAAGTTACAGCTTTACTATGGAGTAAGGGGGTCAGGAACCATACCCCGAGCCTTTGGTCAACTTCATACTGTTTACATACCCAATCAAACATATGAATGAAGCTATCAAAATTATCCCCCTCTTTAAACTGTGGAAGAAATTTACTGACCTTTTGTGCTTCTGGGGTCCGGTTACTCCTTTCCCCCATTACCTCCATGACTCTGGCGAAGAGTCAGCATTTCCCTCTCATGCCTCCTCTGGCGTTCATTTTCCTCAGCTTGTAGACTCTTCATTTTCTCGGCTGCTTCTAGTTTCATACAGCTGGCCTCCAACTCAAGTCTCTTTAGCTCCAGCTGGATTTTTAAGTCCACTGCAAAAAGGCTGAGCTGTCCACTCTCTGAGGATATTGTATCTCCACTGTCAGTCTGATTGTCCTCCAGGCTGCTGTTTTCTGATGCAGCTGTAACCAAGGCTGCAATCAGGTCTGCTTTAGTTAGGTTTCCATGCACCAGTCCCCTAGCCTGGCACATCACCACCAGCTGGCTCCTTGTCAGCTTTCCATACTCTTCTGCTGACGTGCTGCTTGCTGACCCTAACACTAAGCTAATAAATGAAATAAAACAATTGTGATCTGAACTCTGAGTATACACTGCATAGCTGTTTTAGAGTACAAAACACTTTTAGAGATCACTGTACATACGCTGCAGGAATTCACTCTACCCACACCACTACAAGCCAATTAGTATGTGAAGTAGATCCCACCACTGCCAAACACTTGTGATGACCATGCCCTGGCCCAGCAATCAAGGAGCCTCAATCCTCATCACTAACTCCAGGGAGGTCGTCTCCTAGAAGAGAGGAAAGGATAACTAATAACATAGTAAAGTACAATTTCCCTTAAGTGCACACAGAGATCACAGTCAGTCTGAAGCTGGTTGCTCCCTTGCTCACCAGGTCCCCAATAAGACTCCCCACTGGCAGAGCTATAGGGTCCAAGTCTCAGCCTAGCTGGGCAAGCTAAAACCTCCAGTACCCTCTCTGTCCAACCAATGCTTCGTGTCCCTGCCGAAATAGCTGACACAACACACACACACTTTGAGATAAGTATTTATACAACTTCACAGACACTCCTGGGAAAGGCTGACACAGATTCTCCAGCTGTGCCCCTTTACCAAGACCATACAGTAGTAATCCCTGCCACCACCCAGCTAATATCACCTACTAAAAGGCCCTTAAAAGGGTGTCCAATTATTACTGTGCGATATTATTATCCAATTGGTAATGTGACTATACAGTCTACGGCTTAGTTTAGAGTGGCCTATTACAATAACCTCTATAAATATATAATGTACTCTAAAGCATAATTTATCCCTACATAAACCAGCCACAGGTAGAAAGTTTTTAAAATATTTAATAATAAATAATTAAAACACAACACAATACTACTGCACTGCAGAGATATCTAAGAGTTCAAAGATCACACAGAAAGTTAAAATAGTACAGTAGGACAGGTCTGATTTCAAAGAAAAATACCTAATTGATCTTTACTAACTTTAACTATTCCTACAAGAAATCACAGTGCTAGAAACTTACATGTGAGCTTAGGCAGAGTGCTGAGGTAGATATCCAAGATCAAAATGCTCCCTAGTCTCTTGTGAGAAATAGTATTTAAACATGACAAGCAAACATGTCTCTAAGGCCCTCCCAAATTACATCATTTTTGACACTTAGTCTGGAATTCTTATGCCTCAAACTGCATTATTTAGCAATCTAAAACCTACTCAGAAACTTACAACAATATAAGTAATTTCACATGTATACTCTAACAGAAACCAGAGCAATAAAGCACATTCCACATCTAAATTCTGGTCATAAACTTTAGCCTTAAAACAATGGGCATGAAGCCTTCATCCAGACTCACTGGAGCCTAATTCTAACATGAAAGGGTCACAACATGCTTCACTGGGCCAGTAGAGTGCAATGTTGCCACATATTTTGCAGTTCCACATTTCACAGTATTCTTCTACACTCAAGAAAACATGCCTGTATTTTACATTTATTTACAAATGCCAGAATTATATATCAAATTCTATTTGACTAGGCTGGCAGCCTTCGCCTATCTCCCCCCAATCATCACAAGGAGTATTAAAAAGTAATTTACAATCATACTTAAATATGATACAAGTACATATAAACCTGTATTAATTACAGAAGGAGGCAATTCAAGGCACATTGCAGGTGCTGAGAACAGCACTCTTTGCTAACATCAAACACTGAAACAATATTAATTTCATGAATTCTAATCACACCCTAACTTAGGACTGAGGTCCATTCTCCCCATGGTATTAGAAACCAAAAAAACGATGGAGAACTTAAACTGAGTGATAGCATGCAGTTCAGCAGCCCTGTAGAATAGAACTCTGGGCTGCATTATTCTTATCAATAAATTGCAAAAGTGTTCCCACTGAAGCAGAACTCAGCCAATCAGCAGCTCAGTCCAGAGTGTCCTGCAACAGAGATGGCCCATGTAAGATCACTAATGCTTTTTTTCTTACCAGTTGCAATCAGCAAATACAGTTCCAGCAAGTATCCAAGTAAGTGGGTCCTGGATGCCACTTGATTGCATTTCTGTTTCTTCTGTCCTAGTGTTTTGGTGCATCCAGTAGTGCAGCAGTCAAGGCTCCCACAGATGAGAGTGCTGCAGGTTAACAAGATAAGTTAATTCTATAAATCATAATTACCCAAACAGTTCCACACCATTTGAAATTATGACCAAGTAGCCAGATATTGTATAATGTATTGACCTTCCATTATCCGACTTTGAATTATGCCATTTACAAATGCTCAAAATGAGTAAATGTGGCTGTTACAATAATTTAAAGGAATTTACTTCCTCTATGAAACATCCAGTTTGGTAATACTTTCAACACAGAGGTCTCTAAAGACCATGGTAGACCATAGAGCCAGATACATTTCAGTTTCTGATTCAATGGCTTCTAAGAAAGTCTATAGTTTGCTTTAGTCCAAAAAATTAAGATGCAGCTCTCCTTCCCTAGGGAAGCTGACCATAACAAGTTTAGTTTTGTTCTTAAGAAGTTGACCATAAATTAACTCTTCACCTATGATCTCAAAGTCATATATGTTTCTTGTCTCTTGAAAACATAAGGTTCTTAGGATCAGATGCCTAAATCAAACAATCTTGACAGTTATCCAAGACTGAATGTTAATGTGTTACATCATAAATCCTGGTTTAGTTTCAAGACACTATTTTGTGTTTAATACATCCATAGGTATTTCATTAACACGCAATATTAGAAACAAGGAACATAGTACACAGCATTTCTTCAATTTTTAAATAATATACTTGTTGAATTGTTGTTAGAAACCTATTTTTTTGCACTATGTTGCATATGCACAGTCAACACATTCATATGTCACCAGGCAGCAGTCCCCTGAGGCTTTGTTCCTGAACCCTGACCCTGACATGTATGGTGACAGTTTCAGGTTTAACTCAGGAATCAGGTCAGCTGCACAGCAATCTCCTCTAAATACAGAACTGCCCACCCAACATCACACAAACACCTTGTAATCATAGTCCAACAAAGACATTTAGCAGGATATCAAAAAGTGGGATCAGCTCTGGTCTCAGTGGAAAAGTACTAATTCACTATCCAACAAGGATCAGTAACACTGTTGAAGTTATAACATCTACATTATGGTCGATATGGGAACTCTACTTACCTCCTTCACAAGCAGAAGGAACTGTTTAGTCAGCTAAAAGTATTCCATATAGAAACTGAAACTCTGTTTAAAGGGGCCAGCAACAGCAAGGTACTATATATCCCAGTACAAGGTTCTGCATCTCCAACAAACGTGGACCAAGTTGAAATGTTACTGATAGAATTCCTAGGAAATTGTTCTAATAAATATCCATCCAGCTACTTCTACAGCATTGGATAGTAAGTCTCTGGGCTATAAGACAAAATCTACATCAAGATAATGACTGTTGCGCCTCTCAAATGGCTGCTTCTGTACCTGCTATACAAAGGATCAGATGACAACAATACACTTCACCTTAAATTTCTTTACACACAGGCTTATTTTCTCAAAAGTCCACTAATGTATATACTGAACCTATCATTCCCAAAAGAAACTATGTTGCATATCCTGAAGCAATGTAGCATCACTTCAGTTGCCAAAGTCACAATGCTACATATACTATGAAGTGAAGCTCTTATACTATGAAGCTCTTGGAAAAAGTAGAATGCAGCAGTAACTTAAGTACATGAGTATGGCTTTTAAATACTCAAAATGGTTTTCAAGCAGGACTTTATACCTTCATACAGAACTGTTAAAATCACTTGTTGCACAGTTCGCAATATGGACTCTACATCTCTGACTGGTAACTTATTCATAAGTTTTAAGAAATCCTCAGCTCAGTTTTATTATTCTTTCTTACAAGGTCAGCTGAACAAATGTCTCTTGAAAATGGTCCATTAGTTTTGATTTAAAAGTATCAGTCAGGTAGATATGTCAGTGAAAAGGTGTACTTTTTTATTCTAAACAAAGCATTTTCATCAAAGGAGTCTCTAAAGCCTTCATACTAGAAACTTCCTGCATTGATCCCTGTATCACAAACCTCTCAGCGGTAATACATACAAACCATATTACATTCAGATCCAGTTCTCTTCTCACTGTATTTCAAGCTGAAATTCACAAAGACTTATTAGCATTTCAAATTAACACATGGAGCCAAAACCAGTACTCATTGGGGAACCAGGTGATTCTATAGTTGTACAGATAAGTAGCTCAAGTGTCTTAGAGTGTGGATGCAAACATATTTTCCTTTAGATATCCGATGTAGTAGAACATAAATAAAGTACTGAGTCATCTGAATTGTGTCTACAGAATGATTATATTTCTCATGCCTGAATCACAGTTTGTCATTTGTGATGAATATGCTTTTATCAAGATCTATATTCACCTTTCTTAATATACTCTTTAGGTCAATTGCCCCTTTTTAATATACTCCTTACGTCAACTTTCTACACTCATAAACTTTAAGTTTTATACAACAAAATCTGTCGTAGTTCACTTTATGGCCCAAGGGGAAACCACTGTCTGACCATTCAGTATACTGCTGTCTCTCATCAGATGAATGTGATACTTCATCAATAAACATTACATACTGGCTGCTGTCCTAACTTGTGATCATTGCTATTTATCAGGCATGCAACAATTCTTTCAGTTGTAAAGATAGTGGAAGACAGACCCTGTAGAGACCCATTTCCAAAAAGTTTGGTCCCACCAGTTGGAATTCTCGCCTTACTCATCTAATTTGCATACAAACTACAAAGCCTTATTGCTAAATAACTAAAAATCCCTGGCATTCTGCCTTTACTACTTGGAATGAGTTCCATACATACCAGCTCATTATCCAGTCGCTCCATTTACATAGACACATACTCATTTTTTCTGTACTACCTTCTTTCTTTAAGTACACCTGAAACTATTAACCTAGTCTAGGCAGTCCCATCCATATTGCTTACCTAGTCATCCAAATGCACATTCATTTTCTAGTTATTTTTCATGTGCATGCTTTCCAGTTCTCTTGCTCACCTATTATAGTTCTGTAATCTGCTTTGCTGTAATTTGCCTAACACTAAACTGACACAGTTTATTTAAATCATCCATATATACCTAGTCTATTAGCTTTTGATTACCTGAGCTTTTATTTAACTTTTACATGTAATTTATTTGCATATTAAAAGGGCAAATGACTGGTCATTCATGTGCCCTTTTCAGTCATGACCTGGGTCACAATGGGAAGGGTAAATGCAATAAGTCTAAACAGTACAGAGTGTCCAGTCAGTCAGCATATTTCAGGAGATGTCAGGATACATGAGCACCTAGGAAAAAAACTACATTGAGGATAATGGCAAAGTAAGGAATGTTTAGCTCACCTTGTCTAACTGCATACTTACTATTGAACATGCTATAAACTTAAGGAACAGCTTATTGTCTCACCCTTCATAAGATCTGATTCATGTCTCGCTTTAGTCTCTTCACAGCATTATTTAATTCTGTCACCACTGTTTATCTCAGCGACTCCTCAGAAAGGCTGATCTAGTCAAGTATTAACCTTTCTTTGAGCTCTACTTCTTTGTATCTCAGATGTATATATTCTTAGGTTGTACTCACTTCCCTCTCAGTGTACAAACCTTTTTTTATGAAAGCTAGTTCTTATAATATTCTGATGAATTCATGCACCCGCATAGGTTATACCCAGCGGTGCTTAATGGCAGTTAGAATTTAAAATGTCAGGTAGTACAATGGTTCTGGTTAATGTTACGTTCTGTCAGTTGCAATTTCAAACACCAGATAATATAGTCCTGCTGTTAAGCTGCCTGATGTTGTTGAGTTGTTTGTGAAGGAAACTGTGTAAGAATGAATGTTATTTAATACTGTGGAAGGCAGCAAGTGAAACACCACACTTGCTTCCATGGTTAGCTTATTAGCATTCCAGAAGTCTTGAGTTATCAGTTTTCTTCAATCAGAAATTAATAAAATCCAGGCAGAAGGGATTACATGTTACAAATGTGGCTGCCATTTATTTTTGCTAAGCAACTTAAGTCATTAACTGGAATTTAGCCAAACTCTGGATTCATGCATTTTATATCTTCAGTACATATCATACTTGATCTTCCACATGGATAGGGTGTCCCTTCGTACTGACCCTTCTTTCTTGCCCAAGGTAATTTCTGGCTTTTCCATTAACCAATCTATTGACCTGCCAGTTTTCTTCCCATGACATTCTAATAGAGGGGAGTACCTTTTGCTACATGATAAGCAGTGAGTATCTTGTTACTGAAAGGCAGAAGTAAACAGCGCTCATCCTAAAGAAAAAAAAAACATGTAATAATGTATTATTTCCTGTGACATAACAGAAAAAAGAAGTTGGATAGTACAGATAGCTCAGATAGTTGCAGTTTGTCAAATATATCAAAGTATTTATGCGTGCGGCTTATATAGGTAAATTCAGGCAAACACACCCCCACAAGCATACCCACGCATACATGGACACACACACACACACACACACACACACACACACACACACACACACACACACACACACACACACACACACACGTGCGCGTGAACACATACATACACATCCATGCAAATCAGTTAAGAACTAGTTAAAAAAACTGTATGCCTAGCTTTATAAATGTCCGAGGTAGTTCAGTAGTTGTCCTTCATCAGTAAATACATTGTAAAAGCACTGATTTGTTATTATGAATGGCATTTGAATGGATACAGTAACACAACACTCAGAACTGAGACTAACACTGTTCAAAGAACAGAAATTTAAACTGCATCAGAAATGGTATTTTGATGATAGTTTCCTTAGGGTGCTGAAGCCATACCCCGTCCTCATGAAGGAGGATTTGCCCCTGCATCCCTTACAAATTTGCTTTACCTGAGTCATCATAACTCAAAGTTAAGAATAATTACCATTAAATCACATTTACAGTCTTGGAGTTGTATTGCTGTCACAGTTTACAGAGCTACATACATCAGCATTTCCCAGGAAAGGCTTCTTCATTACATAATACAATACAAATAATGTAACTTCTAATAGATAAATGAAAGAAACTAAATAAAGTATGTTACATTAGTTTACCCTGTGAATCAAATAAAAATCCATACATATTTTGCAGCTTAATATCGCAAAGTACTGGAATATTTTGCTAGTTTGGAGACAAAGCAAGAGAGACGAGATTGCGTTGGTTTGGACATGTGCTGAGGAGAGATGATGGGTATATTGGGAAAAAGATGCTAAGGATGGAGCTGCCAGGTAAGAGGAATAGAGGAAGGCCTAAGATAAGGTTTATGGACGTGGTGAGAGAGGACATGCAGGTGGTTGGTGTGACAGAGCAAGATGCAGAGGATAGGAAGAAATGGAAAGAGATGATCCGCTGTGGCGACCCCTAACGGGAAAAGCCGAAAGAGAATGATGACTGGAATATTTTGCTAGTGAGGCAGACATCTGATGTTGCTAGATTCCATACTATTTGGATTGCAAGAACAAAACTTTTACTTTAAATTACCTCGTGAGTGGCTCATGACAAAATCGTAATTGACATAGTATTTGGGAATATCAGAACACTCCTGTCTCTGATTAGTGAGGAAGAGGATAGTCAAATGCCCTTTTTAAAATAATTTATTACTAACTTATACAGGGTCCCATTAATATTGACTTTCTTAGGCATACATTCCCTCCCCAGGTCATCCTGTGGCTTGAATTTTACATGTGCACTGGGATCTTGGCTGCAAAGTAGATGTTCCAGAACTACCGGTGATCTTTTTCTTTGATTTGCTTCACTGTAAAGAGACATATTGCACTATGACTGTTACATGTTACAAGGTGTTACAGATAGGAACAACTCTATTATTTACTTTGTATAGAGAAATGTTTTGAAATTCAACCTTGTCCATTGACTAATTTTATTCATCTTTATATAACAGACTATGAAAAATCACAATTTCCTAAAGCCAATGTAAACTCACATTTTTAGTTACTTTGTGTATTATGCCCCACAACTAATACCTTTTTTACCTGCTCTGATAGAGTTCAGTACATTAACATTTTGACTCAGTCTCTTGAGTCTGTTTCTAAATACCAGTTTTACTTCTCAGGCTGTCATACACAAAATACAGTACATGAATGAGGCACTGTTAATGATACACGTTTCTTATTGCTGTGATATTGGATAACCATGTTAATCTGTGTGATCAGCAATAGACTGGTTAAGCAACGACTCATGAACAATAAAGAGAAGCGTTGTTTTAGCAAGACTTGAGATTCATTATTTCAGACACTATATTAGTGTACAAGGCAGATTATGTCAGACCTGATCTACAGTACAGTAAATGCTGTGGGGGAGATATCGATTCCAGGTACTATCATGCAACTCATACAAATGCTTATCATGGTAAACTACACGCAAATATGTGCAAGGATTGTCATTGGAGTGCCATAATCTAAAGGAACTGCTAAAGAAAGATGTAACATGGACATAGGGTGAAACCCAAGATCAAGCTTTTAAAAATGTCAAGTCTGTGTTAATGTCTAAAGCAGTATTTAATTACTACAATTTCAGCAAACCAGTGGTGGTCAGTGCGGATGCCAACAGTTATAGTGTTGAAGCTGTTCAACTGCAACTGACCAATGGTAAACTGAAACTCATTCTATAACATTAACAGGTGGGAAAATATTCCAGAACTGAAAAACAGCACTTAGCAGGATTACAGGCACAAGCACTTTTTATGTTACCTGTTGGACCCAGACAGTTTTCAGCTGTAACAGATCATGAACCATTATTATTAGCGTTACTAATCAATTAAGATGACGTGGACAAAGTTTCTCCAAAATTTCTAAACTGCTGATGCGACTTACTCAATTTAGTGTAAAGCAGTCCATGCTCTAGGAAAACAACTGTCAGTTGCAGAAATCCTGTCCAGAAATCTAGTGAATACGACAGGTCAATCAGACTCAGAATAAGGTGTGATTGCATGTGTGCAAGGCATAATGTTTAGCTTGCCAGAGATTTTGTATAGGATAGACATCTTCAGAGATGTAACCAAGGAAGATGCAGACTTACAGGACTCTAATTGGCTATTTTCATGATGACGGGTCAAGTAAATGGACACAGTCAATTCATTTGTTGCAGAAGTACTTGGTGGTGAGAGCTCATCTGTCAGAGCATAAACATCTGTTATTCTACCTAGACTGGATTGTAATGCCAAGTCTTAAGACAGACTCACAAATGGCATTAAGGGTTACAAAATGCAGAGTAGAACAACATTGTCTGTAAAGTCACACAATATCAATGTTGATTTAACCTACCTTGTGTCTGTCAAATCTGTATTGCACGTAAGTGAATGCAAAGGAGACAAGTTCCTAATTATATTTCTGTTAACAAGGGGGGCATGGCAAAGGATTGTAGCTGACCTGAGTGAACTCATTGAGAAGAAAATGACCTAGTTGTAGTGGACAATGCTTGAAAAATACTGAGGCTGTAAATCTACCTACCATAGCTTGACAGTAAGTTATATCTTGATTGAAGACAACCATTTCCAGGTGGAGGACTCCATCAAAATTTTCACCGATAATGAGAGTCAATTCATGCCATCAGAGTTTCAACAGTTTGGAAAATACAACATCAATTCCACACAATTCACATGAAAACAGAGCTACTTAGAGGGCAGTAGCAACAGCTAATACAATTCTCAATCAGCCATATCCACATATAGCTCTCATGTCCTACAGAGCAACCGTGCAACCAGAAAGGGTCCACCATAACTAATGTTGGGCAGGCTCATCTGAATCACCAACTTAATGCTTAAGACAAAGTTGTTAGCTAAAACTATTCTTTATAAGATGATGGAACAAAATGAACAGAGAACCAAATCTGCATAAAAATATTTCTGTGATAAAAAGCATTCGTCTCATTTCTTTTCTGACCTGAAGCCAGATCAGACAGTCCATTTCAAGCTGGATTGGGAAAGAAAATTAGAGATAGCTGTGACTGTTTCCAAATCTGAAGAACAGGAACAGGGATCATACATAAACTAAATCAATAATAGAACTTTAGAAAGGATAAACTGAAGACACATCCAAGCCATTCAAAATTCTAAATATTTTCTGTGCTAGTACACAAACATTTATAACATAAATAACATAACATAAATAACTGTACAGTAAATGTCTACTATTTTAATGCTGCTTGTTTTTCATATCAAAGCTTATACTGAATGTTTCAAAATGACAAACATTTTGAGATGTTGAATGCTTTTGATACTGCATTATTTCAAAATGGGAAAGTTCAAAACAAAACACATTTTTTTAAGTAGAAAAATGTGCATACAATATTCAGCATCTAAAGGTAATTGTAGTCTCTTTTCCAAGAGGGAGATATATGGTGATATTGGATCATTGTGATGATCTGAGCAATCAGTGATGGGTTGGTCACGACTGCATTGAGACTATTGTGTTTTTACCCATAATGCACTAGGATAGTATTGCGGCTATTGTTGAGTTAACTGTAATCCTGACAAAGTGGGCATATAACTGTGATATCTCAGGGGGTCTGTAGCAGGAAGTAAAATAAATGCAGTGAATTTATACTCACTAGATCTGTTCTCCCATGTGTCTGGTGTTATGAAATGTAACAGTGCATGAAACTTAAACATACTTTTATTAATGTTTTAGAATGGAATATCAAGCTTACCTGACATAATAAATGCATAAGATTATTTTAACTACTGCATCACGCTTTTGAATATTATATTCATACTTATGTCACTAAAAATTAAGACATTTTGAGTAGCAAAAACTAAATGGTTTAAAAAAATAACACAATCATATAACTATGTATACGCAGCTGAACATTATGAATTCACCACTCAGATAAAGAGGAAGACTCTCAAACTATCAGCTGTCATAATATTTGAGGTGTATTATATAATTTCAGAGGATTTATTATGAGAACCCCTTCTAAGGTGTTCAAGTATAATAGATTAGGATCACATGTCATTTGCTATGACTTACAATGTTTATGTGTTAACAGCAAAACTGCAGTTTTATTTTAATGGCATTTTATTTCTTCTCTACTCTATTCTGAAATCTTACAAGGTTATTATAATCAAGTTTATTATCATTGTCCTAGGGCACAGAATTGTACACACCAAACTATTGTTTCACAGAAATAGAATTATTAAACTGGAAAATATGAATTTCAACTTTAAGTTTGGCATTGAACCTTGGTAAGTAATGTGCTGCTTAGGATTCTCTAGTCACCAGAAAAGAAGAAAATGAATATCTGCATGTTTCCTCTCCTAAATCTCTGACCTCACCATATTCAATCCCTCTGCTTCTGCATCACCAGCATCCTTCATTGCAAGGTCACACTTATATCCATATTTGGCTCCTCAAAACTACCTGGCTCACTCTCTAACATCAGTTGCAACAGCTGGTTAGTTGGTAAGCCATCATCTTCCAAAACAGATATTTTTACCTCTAAACTCCCTGTGGACTCCTCACCATCTTCCGTTGTAATCCATTTATTGCCTAGGCCACCATCCACCTTGCCACAAGAAAAGAGGAACAAAAAGAGTAGGAATCCTTTATTTAAAACATTATTTCCATATTTACAAAATGTACATATTTAGAGTGACATATATATATATATATATATATATATATATATATATATATATATATATATATATATATCTACACATAAACACATTTCAATTTGTTTATACTGTTTATCATTTTTTATAACATTCTCATTGTTCTTCCATTATTGACTCCCATTTCTTCTTCCACAACCATAATCTAATTTTTCGTAATGTATCTGACAAAACTCATTTCCATTCAACAAAATGTCAGTCTTTCATTCCATGTAACTCATGTTGCAAAAAAAATTCTTATCTACCCTTTTCACATATTCTTTCTTCTTCTTCTTAAATTCATACATAATCATATCCATATATATATATATATATATATATATATATATATATATATATATATATATATATATACAGTTTATGGCATTAGTATTCTCTAAAAATTATTTCTCTTCACATATCTTTTCCCAGAGTTTCACCTCTGTTTTACAATTTAAAAAAAAAAATGCTCTCTTTTCTCATCTTCCCCCCAAAAATGAAGATACTCTTTCAAGTTTATTTTTATATGGTGTTTTCCACTTTACTGGTAACTTGTTTGTAACCAGTCCCCATAGCAAATTCTGACACTCTACTATTTTGGTACACCACTTTTCCCTTACTTTAATGGCTTTAATCATTTCTTCTGGTAAATATTCCCATGGATTTCCATAATAATATTGTTTTGACATATTATTATACCACATCTTTCTATCTTTCTCTATATCATCAATTTTTATTTCCAACGTTAGTATTTTTTCTTCATAGTTTTTAATGTCTTTATAGGTTCATAGGTTCATAGGTTTATACTAGGCTATCTGCCCTAAGGCATTTATAAGCCTAGCCCAAAGTTTTGTGGCTTACGCCACCCCTTATATGAAAAAATACTGTGCCCATTAGTTTGTTGTGCCTCTGTCCAGCAGTGACACAGAGATGATTCCTGGGGTAAACCTACGATCTCCCATCCACAGGTCAAGATTTCTCTTGAACAGAGCCAACGAGGTGCTCTGCCTCACATGGACCGGGATTTTATTCCACAGCATAGGGAGTCTCTAAGTGATAAATCTATCCCTCCAGCACGTCCTATTTATATCCATGCTAAGGTTTAAGTCGCTTGCTCTAGTGGTTTTGGTGGATTTGGATTTTTTGAGGTGGAGCATGTCCATTAATTCCGGGTTGGACATGGCCTTGTATGTCAGGCACATGTCACCTCTGAGCAGACGGTATGCGACTGAATAGAGGTGGAGTTTCTTCAATCTGGCAGCATATGACAGATTTTGGAGTCCCTTTATCCTTTTGGTGAGGAACTTTTGGGGTCTCTCCAATTGCTCTAGATGTCGGGTGAGATACATCCCGAATGGGGCATTGTACTCGATCATTGGTCTGATAAGTGAAGAGTACAGGGGAACAATGACCTCACTAGATCTGGATGTGAATCCCTTCATGATCAGGTGGGTAATGTAGAAGGTCTTGCTAACCACTTTAGCAACGTGAGTGTCAAAAGAAAGGCCACTGTCAACCTGGGTCCCCAGGTCCCTGATAACCTCTTCTGTGCTTAGTGGATTGCCACCTATATGGTAGCTTGGGGTTACCTTGTTTTTCCCGAAGGGTATGACTATACATTTTTTGGCGTTTAACTTCAGGCCATGGCTCTGGCACCAGCTATCTGTTTCCGTGAGTCCCTCCTGAAGGATATCCGTGTCCGACGCACTTTCCACTATGGCGCCCAGTTTGCAGTCATCTGCAAACTTTGTCAGCCAAAGTCCTCCCATGTTGGCCTGTACTTCTGAGAAGTAGATGCCGAACAATAGGGGGCCAAGGACCGAGCCCTGTGGGACACCACTTGTGACCGGCTTGGAGTCTGACATAGCGCCAGCAACTCTAACCCTGTGTGTTCTGTCCTTAAGCCAGTTTGCAACCCATCTTGTGACATATGGATTTACATTTAAGCTGGTAAGTTTTTCTACAATACCCGAGTGGGGTATTGTGTCGAAAGCCTTTGCAAGGTCAAGGTTGGCTGTATGGACTGTCTTTCCCTCATCAATGGCCTTGGTGACTGTTTCGAAGAAGTCGACCAAGTTCAAAAGGCATGATCTGCCCTTGACGAAGCCAAACTGGGTCGGGTCCAATGTCTGCAAGTCCCCTATATCTTTGTTTATGAGCTCCATTATGATCCTCTCCATAGCTTTGCAGACTAGACTTGTTAAGCTTATGGGGCGGTAATTACCAGGGTCCGTAGAGGCACCGCCTTTGTGGAGTGGGACCACAGTTGCCGTACACCACTCCTTGGGCACGTATCCTGTGGTAAGGCTGAGATTAAACAGCTGCCTTATGTGCAAGTTTAATTCCTCATTTAGCTCATGTAGCACACAGCCGGGGACACCATCCGGTCCCATTGATGCTGTGTGTTTAGCTTTAGAGAGAGCAGCTTTCACCTGCGCATTTGAGATGTCTGGGAGGCTACACTCCACTGGGATAGTTATCTCTCCTTTAGGGGGGGAGAGGGGGGTGAAGTTTGCACTGAACCTGTCTGCCAGTATGTTGGCAATGTCTGTGGGTTCAGTGATTTTTGTATCATTTTGGACTAATTCTGAGCATATCTGGGAGTTTCCACCCAGGTTCCTAACATAGCTGAAAAAGGCCTTATGATTGTCCTTTGAATCCATGGCAATATTTCTCTCAAAATTGGCCTTAGTTGATTTTATGAGTGCTCGTATTTTTTTACTAATAATGATCAGGGGTGACTTCCCTTTTATGGATTTTATTCTATCATGTAATAGCTTTCTCCTCTTATTGTAAAGTTTGTTAATGGCTGGGGTCCACCAGACTGGACGTTTGCCCTATGTGGAAAGAGTCTTGGTTTTATTTGGGATTGCCTGATCCATGCAGTCCTGGAGGTGTTCATAGAAGGCATTTGTATATATCTTATTTTTCTGTTTTTCTTATTCTTATCATCTTCCAGAACTTTTTCTACTTATAGGTTCATAGGTGTGCACTAGGCTAATGGCCCTGGAGCCTTTACAAGCCTAGCCCATAGGATTACCCTGGCATTGTGCCACCCAACTTTAGTTCCTAGTGCCTCTGATGAGTAGAGCCACTGGAGTGATCCCCAGGGTGAATATTCTATTTCTCATCCACTCATCAAGATTTCTCTTGAAGAGGGCCAGTGAGGTGCTCTGCTTGACATGTATGGGAAGTCTATTCCATAGCATGGGCAGTCTCTGGGTTATGAATCTGTCCCTCCAGCATGTTCTGTTGATTGTGGCAATGAGGTTGAGGTCTCTGGAGTGTGGGATGTGGAGGTATTGGGATTTCTTTAGATGCAGCATTTCTAACAGAGCTGGGTCAGACATGGCTTTGTAAGTCAAGCAGAAATCGTCTCATAGTAGGTAATATGAGACAGAGAATAGTTGGAGTTTTTTGAGTCTGTCCATATAGGACAAGTGTTTAAGGCCTAGGATTGTCTTTGTGAGGTACTCTTGTGGCCTCTCCAGTTGTTGCAGGTGTCTAGTGAGGTACATGCCAAATGGGGCATTGTACTCGATGACTGGCCTAATGAGGGAAGAGTAGAGGGAGACAATGACCTCTTTCATCCTGGATGCAAAACCCTTAGTAATGAGATGTGCCATATAGAAGGACTTTCTGACCACAGTGGCAACGTGGTGGTCAAAAGAGAGGTCACTGTCAACCTGTGTTCCCAGATCTCTTATAACGCCTTCTGTGTTCAGTGGACTGCCATCAATGTGGTAATTCAAGGGAACCGGGTTTTTCCGAAGGGGGATGACAACACATTTTTTGGCATTGAGCTTAAGGTCATGGTTCTGACACCAGTCTTTGGTGTCATTGAGGCCTTTCTGTAGGATGTCAACATCACTTGGGGAGTTAATAATAATTCCCAGCTTGCAATTGTCTGCGAACTTTGTCAGCCAGAGTCCCTTCGTGTTGGGTTGGACTTCAGAGAAGTAGATACCAAACAGGAGAGGACCCAGGAGTGAACCCTGTGGGACTCCACTTGTGACTGGTCAGCATTCAGAATTGGAGTTAGCTACTTTCACACTGTGGGTTCTATCTGTGAGCCAGTTTGCAACCCACCTAGTGATATAGGGGTTGATTCCTAGCTTAGTGAGTTTTTCTATGATTCCTGAGTGGGGAATGGTATGAAAGTTCTTGGCCAGATCAAGGTAGGCTGTATGAACCACCTTGCCTTTATCCACAGCTCTGGTGACTGACTCAAAGAAGTTGACCAAGTTGAGCAGGCATGATCTACCCTTCACAAAACCAAACTGTGTAGGATCCAGAGTTTGGAGATTCCCTATATCCTTGTTTATTAGGCCGGTGATGATGCGTTCCATAGCTTTGCATATCAGACTCGTCAGGCTAACTGGGCAATAATTCCCGGGATCTGTAGTCGCTCCACCTTTGTGGAGAGGGATGACTGTAGCAGTACACCATTCCGTAGGGACAAAGCCTGAGGTGAGTCTGTGATTGAACAGGACACACAGGTGAGGTGCCAGTTCACTCTGTAGTTCATGTAGAACACAGCTGGGGATATTGTCAGGTCCCATAGAAGCTGTATTCTTGGCCTTGGACAGTGTTGTTTTAACCTGAGCAGCAGTAATACTGGGTGCCTGGCAATCTACTGGTATTGTGATTGGTCCTTGTGGGGGAGGGGTAAAGTTAGCACTGAATCTGTCGGCCAGTATATTGGCAATATCTGGAGGTACCATTGTGCAGTAGCTCAGAGCAAATCTGGGTATTGTCATGGAGATTCTTTACATAACTATAGAAGGCCTTGTGATTGCCTTTACTATCTGCTGCGATTCTGGTTTCATAGCTTACTTTAGAGGATTTGATGAGGGATCTCAGTCTTTTGTTGAGGCTGATAAGGGAGTTATTCCAGTCTTAGGACTTCGCCTTATTCCGCATCAGTTTCCTCCTTCTGTTGTAGAGTTTGTTTATGGCAGGGGACCACCAGATTTGCTTCCTTTTTTTGAGGAGACCATCTTAGTTCTATTGGGTATGGCGAGATCCATGCATTTGTGTACGTGTTCATACAGTGCATTGGTGTATGATTCGGTGGACATGCAACTATTCTCCAGTTTCATGGGTGCCGGGAAGTTAGCCACGTCTGTTTTTAGGAGCCCATAGTTAGCTTTTGAGAAGTTTATCATGGTGGTTCCCTTTGTGGGGGGTGGGAGGGATGTGGATTTCCAAGGTGATTAGTTTGTGGTCGGATCTAACCAGGGAGGAGTTGACTATTGGTGTAGAGCAACAGTCGCCCATGTTAGTAATGACCAGGTCAAGGATGTTGCTACCTCTAGTGGGGGTAAGAAAGAGCTGGTCCAGAGCATTGGAATTAATGAATTCCAGAAAGCATTGGGCAAGTGTATTGGTACATGAGTAGTTTTCCCAGTAAATGGAAGGGTAGTTGAAGATGCCCAGTATGAGAGTGTTAGAAAATGTTGGTTGAGTAAAGTTATTAAGGGGTGCAAAGAGAGAGAAGACAGAGATGGAGAGATAGAAAGAGTGGCTTTTGCTAGACAGATAAGGCATTAGCTGAGCCTTTTCTTATTTGTTGAAATTTGTTGAACTGCTACAACAATGGTCCTGAAGTTCTGATTAGCATTACTGACAAAATGTATAATAAAAGATAAATGTTACTGCTAAAGTATTTAAGACAGAGACAGAAAAGGGGACGTAGTGCATGTAGTAGTGCAGAGAAGTAAACAATGCAATCACTGGAGCAGAGCAGAAATAAAGATAGTATAGTTTTAGCTGATGGCAAGTTAAGCTGCTTTTTATTAGGTTGCAACTATCAATAATGCTAGGAATGGCAGAGGTGCAATTAGGCAAAAAGTAAAGGTTTTGCTTTGTAGGGTTTTATTAGGGACTCTCTTTGCTGAACTTGATTATCTCTAGTAGCCTTAATTGTGTATGTTTATTAATGGAGAGCATGGTGGAAAGAAGATGTCACTGTCTCCTTATTAGTATTTTAACATTGTCTCGAATGAATGTCACTGTTAGCTGTTGGTGCTTCATACAGGTAAGGCAATTAGGGGGTTAATATGTCAATATGGAAATGGAACAGAAGGAGACTTTTACATGTATTTTGGCATGGGGCAGCTGAGGAATACAGGTGGAATAGGCTGAGACAGGCAACGCCCTCACCCCCAGGTATAGTACAATAACAATCACTTGGTGAGTGTGAGCATCATCAGAATCATAAGACCAGCAAGTCCGTGAATCTCAGAAGGTACCCATTTTAATCAACTATCTAACCTTCAAAGGGCCCACATGTGGAAGCTTGCTGACACCTAAGCAGAACAATGCAAAGTTCCCTAAATTATGAAGTTGCACAGTAAAGCTGAAACACAATATTAGACATGGGAAAAGCACTGCTAAGCAGGCAGTTATCTTTGACAATAGTTTCTGACTGTATACGGAAATGAACTCTGAGCACATTGAGGAGGTTAAAAAGAGCCATGGGAGGATAAAGAATAGCTTCACCAATTAGGCAGAGTCAGTACTCCAAGAAAGACAGAGAATCCAATCTTTTTTATACAATTTCATACAAGGTTAAAATTTACACAAAAGCTGTGAAGTTTATGATTTTGGGATCCACATGTGCAGCATAGTTTTGGAGCTACAGGTGTAGGGGCCAAGGGTTATAATAACTGAAGCCCAGATTTGTGATGCAGGGAATACACGTGTGACTGCATCCCTCATGACTGGGGTTCAACTAGCAACCGAGCCAGGCAAGGAGAGAGAGAGGAGTAAAGGAGCATGGCCCACTCAGCTCACTCATGGGTGGGGGAGGGGCTGCATGCACCTGGAGGCACAATGGGAAGCACAAATGTTGTGGTGGAGACTGGGAATCTCACTACTCATGCTTCAGGGGTGGGACACGGATGCTTGGATTGACTTCCATTGTAGAAGTCTTGGGATATCCTCTACTGACATCTCACTGCACATCCTTCCCCTATGTCTCAGCAGGTGTGTGCATGTGTGTGTGCGTGTGTGTGTGTGTGTGTGTGTGTGTGTGTGTGTGTGTGTGTGTGTGTGTGTGTGTGTGTGTGTGTGGACAGGGGAAACTAAATAGAAAAAAAACTTTCAGTCAGCCAAACGATTCTCTGAATGATGACCCTTCTCATCTGACCCTCACACTGGTGGCGGGGAATGAATCAGCTAATTATCCATCAAGAAGGCAGATGATCAACAGACAACAGGTGCAAAAACTGCAGAAAAAAAAGACAGATACTTAAAAATGTTAATTACATCACTAGCTCAAATATTTTCCTAACCGGATCAGGTGGAGAGGGCCACAAATGCTTTCTGATGTCTGTCTATATCCACATTAAAAATGCAGTCCCTGATGTGATATGTTGTAGAACACATTACAGGGACTTAGTAAACTTGAACAGTCTCTTCACTGACACTGATTTGGAAATGTCATAAATATATCTGGTAAAGGGCTTTTTATGTACTTTTATATCCATTTTAAACATACTGTCATAGATATGGTATGCAGTACAGCACATGGACTTTGAAAGCTACAATGGTCTCCTAGCCTGCTGCACCTAGTGGGGCTGCAAATGCTCTCAGATTTGTTTTGATGTCCTTCTATATCACATTCAAGGTATACAGTCCTAGATGTGAAATTCTGTCCAACACAATACCAAGACTTTGCAAACTTAATTGAACTACTATTTGGCAATGGAGGGGAGAGACTATAAATGCTGCAGAGAATCAGGCTTTCAATGCCCCTGCTAATTCCAACATGGAGGCTCTGGATCCACACTCCACTCTCTCTATACTACATCTGAGGCCACACAAACTCAGAGGAAAGGTTTGGCCTGAAATTTTCTTATATTGAAGCATTACAGAATGGTTTTAGTCTGATGTTAGTTAGGCTCAGTTTGACAAACTACAACATCTGCAAGGCAGTTGCTTGAAAACAAGTGGAAAACTTCACGTCTACAGAGTAAGAAAGTTAAAAAGTATCCAGAATATAAAGAATATATGTTTTTCTGTTAAAGTGAAACTTATATTTTTTTGATGTGTTGTGACATAAATGACATTCGACATTATGTATTTTTCATTTAAAGTCAAGATACAACTGGTCTTTAACCTTGGGGGTAGAAGCCCAGTCATGCAATATTTTATGGATTTTTATGATGACACTATTCCTTGAAAGTTTCGTGGAAAAGCAGTGACATAGACAGGTATACAGAATATGGAAATTATAATTAGGTTGCCAATCATAAATAACTTTTATGTGTTCAAGACATGGATGCTAAGGAAGCCACCTCATGAATGAAATGCTGGCATCCACCGTAGATAATAACCAGTGACTGCCCCCTCCTCTTACATTAATTCAAGTAACCTGAAATCCATCCTAGAAACTGTGCTTAGAAAAGCAGCCCGCAGTCCTGTGTAAACAGCTGTGTCATCTGTGCCTGTACGCCTTCTGTCAGGTTCATAGTGCTGTGTTGTATACCTGTTATCTAACTGCTGTGCTGTCAGCAGTAGCTTGTAATCTTGGACACAATGTGTTTTGTGGCATCGTGAGGACTTTAAAGAGTTAAACTGTGTTGCTGTCTGAAGTCTGAATCATGTTTGCTATATAATACCAATTGTTAGATTAATCAGATCAGCTGCTAAACTTCTGTGTCACTAGAGGCTGCAATCTAAGTACACCCTACTGTATAATTCTTATTAAGTTTTGAGATACTTGTTCCCTTAACATGCCATTTTTAGCAAAGAAAAGATTTTTACAGGCTGTCTTTGTTTTTACTTACCTATGTTTTCACATTACACCAACTACAATTGCATTATCTCATACCAGCCAGCTAAGCATTACAATGTTTATCCCATCTCCTGAATTCCAGACATTATGGAATCACTGTCTACCTACACTCCTTCTGTTACCAGTCTACTTGCACTGCACACAGTGAGGCAGTGCAGGAACTGCTTCAATGCTTACTGCTAACCTGTTGTTGTTACCAAACTTAGATTGCATACATGAGAGATGTGTAGATACATATTTAACCTGGAAGGAAACCACTCTTGTCCTTCATGTACCCAGGGTGTCAGTGCTGGCTGCACACCATCACCATGCAACAATAACACCAAGCATGCACCACCACGTCAATCCTAACACCAAACCAACCTATGCTGACGTCCTACAATATCCTTCAGAACACTTTTAGGACCACTAGAGAAAGTTATGTGCCTAGACCACAGCAACAAAATCACACGTCACCCATCAAACATAATACTATGGCCACCACAAGCATGTGGCATCAAAGAAGCATGCAAAAGCCCTTAAGGCAGCCACAGCATAGTGCTACATATGAAATAATCCTTTTTATAAGCGACTCAAAAGTTAGAGATATTGATGCAGCATTCACCAGGCTGAGTGAAGACACAGTGACTGTTCGTTGTCTTTCAGGTGCCAAAATTTAAAATGCCACCAAGACTTTTAGATACCTTCTCTCCAGATATGTATATGACCTGGTCAGTGCACATGTGAGACTGAATGACTTTCAATTCTACATCTAGAATGATATGAAGAGAGACATGGCCGATCTCTCTGTGTATGTCTCTGAAGCTGCATACAGCTAGTCTTCAACAGCATCCTGTCATCACTGTGAATGTTGCCACATTGCAAAAAAATAAAAAATAAAAAACATTAGCTGACTCATCAATTTCTGTCATTCCAGTGGGATCAGATGCTTTTCAGTACAGTGAAAAAGGGATGACAGTCCTAACTATTTTTCTAGGATGTCACAAATCTCTCCCCATGGGCTTCTGCATATTGTCACATACATTTTCTGTCCCTACAGTACCTTTTAGGCAAAGTAAGTCTCCTACCCCTATCCACATAGCAGATTAAGATTGAACCTATATTACCATGCAACTTCTGAACACTCTAAAATAAATGTTGCCTACCATCATGATGTTCCTAACCTTTGAAAAAAAAGAGAAACCTGTACAATTACAAAAACACGGTGCCAGTTTCATGGTAACACCCCTTCACACATGGCTTTAATGCCTGACATTCATTTTGACCCTCTATTAAGTGTGGCTGTGCCTTTTTTTTTTAAACATTTTTATTTGAGAAATTTAATATACAATAAAGTTAAATAAAATGAACTATTTTTTTCTTTTTTTTTAAACAAATAAAATAAAATGAATTTTACATGAAGTAATAACATAACGATAAACAATATATAACTATATACAATATGTTCACCATAGATCAATACATTTAAAATAATTTATAAATATGTAAATGATATTTACTATAATATAGAACTACTTTTGTAAAAAATCATATATTTTATTCCAACTGTGAAGAGAAGTATTTTTAGAAATTCTATTCCCGATGGTTAGTTTTTCCAAACAAGAGACTTCATTTAGAAGATTTTTAAATTATTGTAAAGGTGGAGAGGAATTAGATTTCCAATTTCTAGTGATCATTTTTCTTGCTATGGCTAGCATAGACCAAATCAAAGGGTGATCAGATACCTTAATACAAGCTGGAACTGGAGTATTAACTAATATTAAGGATTTAGTTAAAGTAAAGTTGTCTGTAAAAATAGCTTGCATAAAATCATTTATATCATCCCAAAATTTTTTCAATTCGATACAATCATAGAACATATGAGACCAATCAGCATTTACTTTATTATTACATCTCCAACAGTTTATATCTTTTTTCCCAATTTTACTCAATGTATGAGGAGTAATAAAGGATCAGTTTAGATATGTCCAGGAAAATATTCTCCATCTTAATGAAGAAGTAGTCATACTAGATGATTTCAAAATATTGAATTTGTCTTTGACTGTGGGAAAATAATTATTAATGGAAAAGAAAAAGTTCCAGTAACTGTCAGAGTAGACATCTAAATCCGATTTGATAGCTTTATATATCTGTGAGAGTTTATTAGTGGAAGGAGAATTATTCTGAAGAGATAAAATCAAGTAATGCAATAAGTTTGGTATAACTTTCTTAACTGAAGGGGTCATTAAGTCAATTCTATTTTGTGTAAAATTCCTTCCTTCATGTAACTCCAACCAATAAAGGGACTCAAATCTGAATTCAACATCTAGTAAATTGGCTGATTTCAAGACATTATTTGACATCAATTGATACCAAAAGAATAAGTTTTTCTGTTTAAAGATACACATTTTATTAGAGTCAGAGGTAAAAAGAATATCTGTTGAGTATGCTAGAAAAGTAGGAAAGAGAAGGAATAATCATTCTTTATAAACATTATATTTAAATATAAAATTTCTAAAAGATTTTAACAAAAGAGTTAAATAATTACTTTTAAATTTTAGGGAACAAAAGGTGGAAAGCTGATGTTTTAGGACCCAAATTAATGGGTTATTTATAAACAACAGTTTTTGAGAGTTATTTTTTATAGTATCCAACATTAATATTTCAAACAATTTTTTCCATTTAGCTTGTTAATTAGTATCAATTAAGAGAGAAACCACTTTTACCATAGATTAAATTGAATAAAATTCTAAATTAGGCAATGCTATACCTCCATTATCCCAGTTTTTCATATGGTGAGATAAAGCAATTTTAGATTTATTTGGAAACCATAAAAATTTTTAAAAAATTGCATTTAATTTTTTAATTATCCAGTATGAGGGAGGTATAGAGGTGGATTGAATAATGTAAAGAATTTTAGGGAGAAAATAATTTTAATAATAGTGAGTCTTTCATCCATAGAGAAAGGTATTCTATTCCAATTCTTTGTTAAATTTTCAATTATTGTAAGACAATTGTTATAGTTAATTTGTATGATATCCTTAATATTTTTAGCTATTGAAATGCCTAAATAAAGAATTTGATTGGATTGTGTTAGATATTTGTTATAATCATCATGTAAATTAAATTGTTTTGCACCAATTAAGAGAATTTGTGTTTTATTATTATTAAAAGTTAGACCAGATTTCCATTGAAAAAGATTTATGTTATTAAAGAGGGCTCAGATAGATGTATTTGCATTAGTCAAGGTGAGAAGAATGTCATCAGCAAATAATTGTATTTTATATAATGAAGTGGAATTTAAATTATAGCCTTGTTATATTGTTATCCCATCTTATTAGGTTTGCCCATGGTTCCATAATTAGTGTAAATAATAAAGGGGACAACGGACATCCTTGTTTAGTGCCTTTAACTAATCGTATATTTTTTGATATACTTGTGCCAATTTTAATGTATGCTTGACTATCTATATATAACTGGGTAATGAGATTTATAAATTTATTAGAAAAATTTAGTTCTTCTAATATGATAAATAAATAATTCCAGTTAATAGAATCAAATGCACTATTAATATCTAAACTAGTCAAAGTCATTTTTTATTTAATTGTTTAACTGATTCAATCAAAATTAAAGTTCTTTTTATGTTATCATATGAATTCCTATTCACTATGAATCCTGTTTGATCATTGTCAATCAAATTAGGTAAAAAAAATTTTAATCTATCAGCATAAATAGACATGAACATTTTGTAATCTACACTGAGTAAAGAAATGGGTCTATATGAGGAACATTTGGTTGGATCTTTCTTTGGTTTTAATATGGGAGAAATAAAAGTGCATTTCCAACAAGGAGGGGTTTTGATAAAGTTTTGTGCGAGGTTAAAGACTTCATGAAGTAATTTTAGTGTCATATTAGGAAATATTTTATGAATTTCTGGAATGATGCCATAATTTCCCGGGGCTTTATTTTGTTTTAATTTGTTAAATTATGTTTGAATATCTTTGATATATAGATTTGTCTATAATATCTTTCTGTTCCGTAGATAGTCTTTTATTAGTATATTTGCTAACAGAGGTTTTTATATCTTCTTTAGGATCTATTGTGCTAGAATTTTGGTTGATATTGTTAAAAAAATTTCTAAATTCCGATAGAATGTTGTGAAGATTAGTTGCCATCTTTTTTCTTGAGGAGAGATTAATTTTATTTAATCTTTTAGTTTTATTAGCCAATAACTTTAAAGATTGTGGGTTATTTGAATAATTAATTAATTTATATTTTTCTGCAATTATTTTTGTTTTATGGTTTAATATTTCAATATATTTATTATTTAGAGAGTTTATTTCCATTTGTTTATCAATAGTATCTGTATCTACTTTTTGATTGCGCTTTAGATTATCTATTTTATGTTGTATATCACAAAGTTTTTTATCCCATAATTTCTTTTTATTATAATACCAGCTCATAATTTTTCCGTATAGATATGCTTTTAAAGCATCCCATATATTTTTTTTGATATGTCATTTGGATTATTCAGTTGTAAAAAAATTTGAATTTCAATTATAATGAATTCTTTAAATTCTTTTAACTTTGTAATATAAGCTGGTATTCTTTTGATTTGAATAGTAGAGACATTGTTGATATCGAGATCAAATATAATAGCATTATGGTCAGAAATAGGGCATGTTATTACTTTTGTATTACTTAGAAAATCTAATAGGTCATTGGAAACCAAAACTCTATCAATTCTAGAATATGTATTATATCTGTGGGAATAAACAGTATAAAATAATGAATTTGGAGTCATAAAATGATTAATATCTTTTAAAAGAAATATTTCAATAAAATCTCTTAATTTCTTAGCTGACGATGAGATCTTCCTTTTACCTTTATTAGAAGAATCTTTATGATCTAATATACAATTAAAGCCCCCTGCTATTATTGATTTTCCTTTTGTAAAATGCACAATTTGATCTAAATGTTGTTTAACCATGTTAGTACCTATACCTGGAATCCAATATATATTAAATAACATATAATTTTTTTTTATTTAGTTCCAAAGTTATAGCACAAAACATTCTTTTATTGTCTTTATAACTATCTATTATTTTGGGTAATGGTAGTGAGTTATTCCACAAGATGGCTACTCCTCTCTTTTTTGAAGATGTTCAGAGCTTACTAAAACAGAATAAGATTTATTATTTAGTTTAGATAAATCCTCCGAGAGTAGGTGAGTCTCTTGTAAAAATATTAGTTGAGATTTATGAAGTTTAAGGTATCTAAATAAATTACCTCTCTTACCTGGATAATTTAAGCCATTAATGTTAATGAAAATACGTTTTATAGCTGTCATTTAAGATTAAACAAAATAAATCAGAGAATTGACCATCAGGTGTTAATATTATATTAATTTCTTGTAATTTAGTATGAGATTTCCCAGTTGGAATAAAAATAATCATCTTCAGATCTCTTTGAAAGAACTTACTATTCAAATTTGTGGTGAACAATAATAAAACTTTCAAACAAATAATACCATAACTGATTAGTAAAACAATATTTACAATCCAACCTCTTCTGGAGTTTAAAACTCCCAATTTAGGTGACATAGTATCACCTAAATTAACCCTTAATCTAGTAGCAACATTAAACCAGCTACTGTCTAAAAAATAAAGTTATCTTCAGGTAAAAATATCAAACTGTAGCAATACTACTATTAATATGCGAAATGTTGCTAATGCAATAAGCAGGTGTAAAAAACATTTGTGAATCTAATCGAACTATGAATCATAAACAACCTGGCTAGATTATCATGTTCTATACATTTCCTGAGTACTAGCAACATATCAGTATCTTGTAGTAATTAAACATTTTTACATTAATTTGTTGTTATACTAACAGGATAAAACAAGAAATGGATACGAAAAAGCATAGTATTCAGCAGTTAAACATGTTGTTAGGAAAATTATAAAATCCCTGTTTCTCATATTATTTATAGTCATTTGATGAATCTGAAAAACTTCTACCAAAAAAAATCAAGATCAAATATGTGAAACATCTAAATGAAACAATTGGAGCGGCATAACCCTAGTTCATATTCTAATGGTTAACCTCCATACATTTATATATATTCCTAAGCCATGCTGTAAATTAAACGTTGCATATAAAATAAAGTCAAAATAATATTATTTTGATCATCTTGTGTCCAGAGTGGCAAGGAAGGCCTTTCACATTACACATCACGTACGTAATAGCATTGCTTCTGAATGAAAAAAATTATAACCCCCCCCTATACTCATCTCTCGTCATACCAATAATAGAGTACAATGCTCACATAGATATGTACCTTACCAGACATCTGCAGCAAATGAGGAGACCACTAAGGTCTCTCAATATGAAAATTCAGGTACATGGCATACATGAACAAACTGAAATTACTGTCACAGTACTCTTTGTAGTATAAACCTTTTAGAGGTGACCTGTGCCTTACCTACAGAGCAATCTCTGATCCTGCCTTAACAAAATTGTTTCATATCTATAAGTCACAAGGGGCAACATTCACTCACTTTAGGGACCCCAACTCAGCCTGCGTCCTCAACACAATTTCCCAGAGAGACATTATGTCTCATGAATGTCGCCATTCTCAGAGAGAAATTCTCAATTCAAGTCAAAAAGAACTTCTCAATGACTCTATATACATAACTGTAGACAATTGGATGAGAAACAGCAAATTTATCCTGGGAGTTTCACCTGTGTCTTGTTAGATAGGAGCAGTCAATATTAATCTTTTTCTGCATGAAAATATAGTCTGTATCGCTATTATTTAATAAGAAATAAGAGTGAAACATGACCAAACTTATAAGGACCCCAGAGCTATTAGCTTTGCAACTCCTATGATCCTATGTAAATCTATGATTGGTCAGTAGAAGAGAAAAGAACAAACTATGTTCACTAAAAGCTGCTTTGGGTGTAATTTCTTTGCAATGTCAGTACTACCAAAAAGGTATCTAAAAGAGTTGTTTTTCCTTTTTCTTGTGGTATATTAAGCTTATAATTTAATTATGTGGCATTAATGAACATCCATAAAGTTAGTTGGGAAACAGTATGAATTGCACTTGCACAAGACTGTAGATTTCAGGTAAATAAGTGTGGTTAAAGAGAATTTAGGATCACTTAGTGTTTTTTTTTCTTCAATACATAACATCAGAGATAAAGCACTGAAGTAAGACCTGCTAACAGATGCATAAGTCATTTAACTCATTTAAAATGCTTTAATACATAAGAAACACAAAAATGTATGCCAAAATGATATGTAATAGTCTATAAGCAGTGTAGTAAGAAAACTACCATTTAATTGTATCCAAATGTTTCGTAATATGTGATGAGAATTATTAAAGAGTTAAATGATTAGAAAAAGGAAACAATTTACAGCCTAAACAAGCAGTGATTGTACTTCAATTCCTGTTACAACAGTAAATGGAGGGGAACTAGGTTTATTTGTTTGTGGAATGACAACAAGTTAATTGTACACCAAATAGTTAATTAGTGGAAAGTTAAAGGTCACACAAATTGTGAAAATGTGTTTTTGCTGTATACTTTTTATCTCCGTGATTCCCAGACATCATCCTTCCTTCTACTGGTCTTGAACCCATTTATTTCCCTATACTGGATATCCGCTGCACAGATATGAAATCTTACCAGCAGAGCTGTCATTCAAGGATCCATGGCATTATTTTGTGCCCACTACTAGCGACCAATCAACAATAGCATTTCTGTTAAGGCCCTATCCTCCTTTCCTGATGGTTGACACAAGCATCTCACAGTTAGGAACATTCTACACCCTTCAAATGAAAATGGATTCTCTTCTATATAAGTTAAAAAGAGGTATCATCACCAGCCAGGGATAATATGAGCACATTCTTCATCCTGTCCTTTCCAGTGTCAAGCAAGCCATCACTTGTATGGTGGTAACCAACTAATTGACACCACCATTCTTCACATCCCCAAGATAAATGAGCCTATACCAGCCAATTACTTCTACATCCCTTACCCAGGTCTTCTTGTGTCTGAGCTGCTAATCGAACTGAGGCCAACTAGGTCATATGTTATGCATTTTACTGCTATTGCAAGCATTCAGGATCCTAAATATCAAAAACATGTTTTTGAAAACATCTAAATATTATTTATTAAATTCTTAAAGATGATTCATGAATTATATTCACAATGTCTTTTCGTAAATGACATAAACAGAATATACCTAGTGGCAAAGAGAATGACAGGAACAGAAAGTATCCAAAAAATGAAGTATCTTGTTACTGTCTCAAATTAGGGAATCAGCTGTTTCATCCATCTCTTGCCAGCGTCTCAAAGTTCCAAGTCTATGTGAATAGACAGAGTCCAAAGTCAAATGTCAAAACTGGACGTTTATTTATGTGAGCAAGCTTCTCATCATCTGGCAGTGTCGTTCGTAACACGACTGAACCTCTCGAGCTCAATCCAAACGACTATTTTTTGTATGTGAAGCGGGAAACCAACGGTAACACTTTTCAAAGGATTTTCTCTTTCATTTTTTTAAAAACAGTTGCTACTCAAGAGCTTAACACCATGAGCAAGCCATTCAGATGAAAATAATCAAAGCACACAACTATTGCCAACAGAACCAGCCACCACATTAGTCACCATCCTAGCTTTTCCCAACTACATTAAAACAATAAATACAAAGAAATCCTAGCTAGCAACCGGCTGTCCTTACCAAGCATAAACACAAGAAATCAATACCAACATACTCCCGAAACACTACCTTTCATGCTACTTTATCGAACCCAAAGAACACTTCACCATCCGCATAAGGGCAGGCAACCAACACATCAACCAGAGAAGCAACCAGCCCCCGACTGACATACAAACAAGTCCAAAAAAGTACATAACCATTCCCAAACCAACAACACCAAATCTCCAGCAAAAAATAAAATAAAACACATACAGCCATTCTCCACAATGCTGCCTTACCCTTTTCAACGCACATCAAGCATCGGAGCATATCTAACTAGCACTACACAGCATCCACGAAGTAGTATGGCTTCAAAGAAAAATAACACCTGCAGAGGCAACCCCTCTATAGACATTTGACAGAATAATATGACCAAATCATCAGAACAAACAAAACACTAGATGTATACTATAGACTGTTAGTACAAAACCAATAAGCCAAACGAAATACGTTACATTACCACAACCATTTTTATGAGCAAGATATCATTAAAAGGCATAGAGAAAATAATAAAACAAAACAACAACACGTTACAATAAACAAAATTAAATAGCTCACCTGTAAATCCAGATTCATTTCCTCGATTTATAGGATCTTTGTAACTAAAAACTTATATTCAAAAAGATTATCATCCAAAGTTAAGTATCCCAAAACCAAAAAGTTTAAATTATCTTATGTGCATAAGTCATTTCTTTAGCTTCTTTTTAGAATCAAATGTTTTCCAAGTGTTGCTCTCAGCGTTTCTTTTTAGACTAGTGGAAGCCCATTCCATATCTTCAATTCTTTCTATTATTTTATTGTTTTTAAAAAATAAAATTGCAGTATCCAAGTCTTCAAAGGTTCTTTGACCATCTTGAAAAAAGATTTTTAGTTTTGCTGGAAATAAAAGGCTAGTTTCATTTGATGTTTCTTAAGTTCTTTGAGTAAAGGTAAAAATAATGTTCTTTTAGAGATTACAGCTGAGGAATAATCATTATCAAATCTAATGATTTTGTCTTTTATTTTGATTGGTGATTTTGCCCAAGCTGATTTAATACCAGTTCTTTGTCATGTGAAGAAAGAAATCTCACAATTACAGATCTAGTAAAATTGGGCTTGTTATTTTAGACATTGCCAAGGATCTATGCGCCCTTTCAGCACCATATGAGAGAGCCTCTGGTAATTCCAAAATTTGAAGCAACCAAGAAGATAGAAATTTCACCATATCTGATCCTTCAATACCTTCGGGTAAGCCAAATATTCTTATATTACTTCTTCAAGATCTATTCTCTAGATCATCTACTTTTAATTGAAGAAAGGTATTTTGTTAACTAGAAATTCAACATTATGCTCATTCTCCTTTGTTCTGGTATCAATGTCATTCATAGCAGTTTCTATACCTGATATCTGTTTCTTCTGCTGAGTGAGGTCTTCATATATGATATCCATTTGCTGCATACATTTCTCCTTAAAATTATCTATTTTCATATCCATTTTTGTCTAGTTTTGAAGAGAGTTCTTGTATATTAGATATTAATGATTGAAGTTCTTTTTTAAATGAAGATTCTTGTTGAGAAGATTTTTTAAGGCTCATGTTGTTCTGTTACTGAAGATTACTAGTAGATTTTCTGACAGGAAAATTTAATATTTAAGCAAAATTTTTTAAACATTATCCTAATATATTGTTTAAAAAATTTATTTAGGATAGAAAATCTAGTTTTAGGATAAATAGGAATTAAAATTTCTGTCAGGAATGAATTTAAAAGACAGAGCTAGTAAAAAATGCTGCTACCTTGCGGACATCTTGGCCATGCCCCCATCGTGGCTGTGCTTTTCTGAGGTGTATCTGTGATCATTTGAAAGCATGTTACTTTGTGTCTAATCTAGCAAGATTGTGACATAGATCTCCTTAAAATTCTGATAATTACAAGCAAGTCTACCTTTCTTATCATAGTTGGTTATAAAAACCCATTCATGACACTTGCAACCTATAAAACCTACGTCATCAAGTTGGAATCTCTAGCTACTTAACCTAATCCAGTCATCTTGTATAATTACAACTATCTATCTATAAACTAGCTAACCTACAACACAATTAATAAATATACACAATGCTTCTTGGATGTCATCATTGCCAACTCTCACCATTTATTTTTCTTCCCTACTAGCGGCTCAAACCTACTAGATCTGGTTTGTATGAATATGGCACCATTATATAACATACCTGTAGATGTCTTCTCCTTGGTCATATCTGAACACGATGCTTTAGTATTTTCCATAACTCCCACCCTAAGAGATTCTCAAATCCCATTGTCTTCAGAGACTTCAGCAAGGCTAATTTCCTATCACTTGCATCTGACCTAAAGAGATTTAAAATCTCCTCATGACATGAGGACTCCCTGGCTAAAAGAGCAACTTATAACACATATTTATGTTTTCACAAACATTTCTGCATTGAAGCTTCTAAATCCAGCCATCACAAGTACAATGCAAAGTTTACAAATAATTATTGCAAGAAAAAAAATCTGCTAGCCCTGTGAAATAAATTCAAATGCCCTAGCTTCAAAGGTGACCTCAGAAAGGTAAATAATGAACTAAGCAAAAGATCTTCAAAGATGAATATGAAATTAGTAATCTTATCACATCCACTGATAACAAAAAATCCTTCTGGGAAAGGCTGGCAAAGGTTTACTAGCTATGCCCCTTTTTTGCCCAGACTATAAGGTAGTTACCACTGCCACCAGAATCCCTTGCTAGCTACTTTAAGGCCATTAACAAAAAATGTGCAATCTTACTGTGTAATATTAATTAATTAATTAATTAATTAATTAATTAATTAATTAATTAATTAATTGCATTTGTTTACTAGGATAGTCCACTGGCCCATAAAGTGCCCATTTTCAGTGAAGACCCAGGTAGAAAACCTCCACAGAGATACATACATACATACAATTTGATAAAGAACAAGTTACTGTGCAAAAGTTCCACAGAGGTACGTACACACAATTTCATAAAGTGCAACTAAGAGTACAATACATACAATGTGATGAAAATACTAATACAACATAATAGTTTTGTCAGATTTAAACTGGTAAAGCTCAAGTAACAATCTGATATATATACAGTTTCTTAGAAAAAAAATATATCAATAATAACAAATTAAACTGCCTAGGAGTTTGGGTAAAGAAAGTAAAGGGAATGTACTTGAGTAAATCTAACTACTGGCAGTGCAGTGTGATTGTTGATATAGGAAGAGGCACTGTAGCAGTACTAAAGTATCAATTGACAATGCGTTTGTGTGGGGGTACAGTGGAGGGTTAGGTGTTAAGATACAGCTGCCTTTACATTGCTGACCCAAGTGCAGTGCTGCACTGTCATAGCATATGCCTGCAACCCTAAGCTCCACCATAGTAACATGGGGTTTTGCTGGCTGGCTCCCTGTAGCCATAGATCCCTCTCAGACTCCTCCTGCATCCTACTGCAAATACTTATCAAAAGGGCCTGTCTATCATGGTAAGGTTTCATCATGTTGACATGGTACAATTTGTGCCCCTGCGTCCTGCATAGCAGTTCTACCATGTAGTTAATATCACTGACCTTCTTTACCATTTTGAAGGGTCCCTCCTAAGCTTCTTGTAGCTTATTGTGTCTGACAGGAATGAGAACCATCACCTGCTGACCAATAGCATACACTCTGACTTGAGCATTCCTGTTATACCACACCTTTCTCTGCTGTTGGGGTCCTACCAGGTTCTCCCTGGCCAAGCCCATGAGTTCACGGAACCTGGTCCTGAGGTTTAGGACATATGCCACAACAGATAATTTGTAGGATTCACACTCACCCTCCCACTCATTGCAAATCAAATTTAGAGGTCCTCTCATGCTAAGTCCACACAGCAGCAAAAAAGGTGAGAGACCTGTGGATTCCTGAGGCACTGCTCTGTAAGCAAACAGATGGGGCAGATATTTGTCCCACTCCCTCTTAAACTGGTCTGCAAATGCCTGTACCATGTTATTTAGTGTAGAGTTTAACCTCTCCATCAGACCATTAGTCTGCGGGTGGTAAGGGTGGTCTTTAGGTGCTTCACCCCATGGCATTCCCACAAATAAGCCAGCAAGTCTGACATGAAATTGGCACCTCTTTCAGTTAGTATTTCTCTTGGGAAATCTATCTTGCTGAAAATCTCTAGCAAAGCATTTGCCACCTTGTTTGCCTCAATGGAAGACAGAGCCACAGCCTCAGGGTATCTAGTAGTATATCCTACTGCCACTAGGATATACTTCTTCCCTGTGGAACTTGGGTAATCAGAGGCCCCACAATATCCATAGCTACCCTCTGAAATGGCTCCTCTATTACAAGCAATGGCATCAAAGGAGCTCTGACCCTGTCTCCTGCCTTGCCTATTTGTAGCACTGCTCACAAGTCCTGCAGTGCCATGTTATATCTCTTGCAATCCCAGGTCAATACTAGTTATGCAAAATATGTCTTTTGGTATCCTTTATGCCCATATGACCTGCAAAGGGAATGTCATGGGCTATGACTAGAAGTGCCAGATGGTAGGCTCTGGGCACTGCAAATTGCTGTATTTTCTCACTCTCTAGCCCTTCCTCAGGGGTCCATTCTCTATACAGTAACCCTTTTTTCCAGTGTACAGAATCCCCTTTTCCTTAAGAATCAGGCACCTCCCTTGCTACCTCCCTTAAGCCATGCAATGTAGGATCTGAGAGCTGAGCCTGTCTCAAAACACTCTTTGTAACCATCCCCAGCCCCCCTTCCACAGGAAGTCTGGTATCCTCTGACAGTACCGCCTCACTGTCAGCCTGGGTACTACTACTCACCTCTGCCCTTGCAGTCACTGTGTCCAAGGGAACATCAGTACCCACTAGCAGCTGTGTCTCACCTTCAGTCTTATTCCTGTAGGGTAGCTCCCTCCCTGAAGTAGCCACCTCACTAGTCCTGGCTTCAAGTGTGCGGCCTGTCTGGGTCCCCCTCAGGCTACCAGACCCACATGCCTGTCTCCAAGCCTGACAGTGTGTAATTGCATGCACACAAGGTACTGCATTATCAAAATCATTCCCTATCAGAACATTTGGAAAGATATCCTCAAACACATTAGCTTGTTTCCTTTTCCACTGTCCCAGTCAACGTGAACCCAAGCCAAAGGTATTTGGAATGGGGTCCCTTCTAAAGCTCTGACTGGAGTAGACTGCCCAAGCAAGTAGTGCTCCTCTTTAACCATTGCAGGCTTTACAATGGTAAGGTCAGAAGCTGTGTCTCTCTTGGCAGTCGCCTGTTTCCCATCTACTAAGACAGTATATAACCTTTTGTGGTAGCTTGGTACCCTTGTTGTTTCCAGACAACTTACCACTGGCATTCTGTTATTCCCACTTGCTGGCTCCCCTAGCTTTTGTTCCCCACCTTGCCTATGTGGACATCTATATGCTACATGGCCCCACTGGTTACATTTACAACATTTAACCCTTGATCCTGGCTATGTACCTGAACTAGTGGCTTCCCCTGTTACTGGAAGACTCTACTGAAGTGGTTTAGGCTGCCCTTATACCCATGTGCAGCACTGGGTATCCCTTTCCTGTGCAGTGATGCCCTGCTTGCTTTGTATAGGTCTCCTTTTTCCCCCACTTATCTGTGGTGTTGCATTCCTTATCTGCCAACCAGATTCTCATGTCCTCAAGCAAAGTGCTAAGGGCTTCATCCCTCACCAAAAGGTCTGCCAGCCCTTCAAAAGTGGTGACCTGACACCCACTCACCTACTTATGAAAATAAGTGCTTAACTCAGCAATATAATCACACACACTTTCATCTGCCTTGCGCCTATGCTCATGAAACTTTTTTCTATAAACTTTGGGTGTTAACTTAAAGCATTCCAATAAACAATTTTTAACTGTATTATAATTTAAGCAGTCAGTATTAGACAATTTAGAAACAGCAGTTACAACTTTACCATGCAGTAAGGGGGTCAGGAACTGTACCCAGAGCCCTCAGTCAATATTATACTCTTTGTATACTCTTTCAAACATATGTAAAGCTTTTCCATTATTTATTTAAATTCCTTTTTGTTTTTCATCACAGTTACTACCATTAGAAAGGCTTTCTTATATATTTCTTTAAACACTACCACTACAGACCAAATTTTATAAAATTCCATTATTGGCATATGTTTTTTCCATAATTTCTTAATCTCTAGCTTCATTTCTTCTGTCTCACTACCTTCATTTGTTAAAGTTTTTATTCATTTTCCTTATTTTATTACCCTTTATTCTCATATTTTCTTTCTCACACAGTTCAATGATAAGAATTACACACCTCCTATTTTTTCTTTCCTTTAGAACATTTACATTACCTGTCTCAGTTTTAAATATCCCTCTTTAATAAGGCCATCTTCTTTTTCTTCCTATCAGTAGTCCTCCACATTTTTAAACATCCACAGTCCTTTCAGATCTTTTTGTTACATTCCTTTTCTGAAAGGTCAACCATATTACATTGAAAATGGAAACATCAGTGTCTTAATATCCATGCAGCAGAAACAACCTTGGCACATCATGCAAATGTTAAATAAAAAAAATATATAAAAGATCATTTTTTAATGGGAGCAGGATGCCTGAACCTCCCCACACCCCAGGCTAATTATAAATATTAACTCAGAGATCACACAATCTGCAGGGAAAGGGAATATTTCCCCACCCAGGGATTGTTGATCTCACCCACCCTTCAACCTTCTTTATGGTCGACCAAATCATCATCATCATCTGCCTTCTTCCTATTTTCTGCATTGGGTTGGGGTGTCATGTCATCTGTCACCATCTCTCTCAGTTCAATGCCACTATCCTACCTTATCTGACAGTCTTGACTAATGGTTGCAGGTATTCTCTCACACAATCTATCAACCTCTTTGCTGGATGCCCTAGTTTCCTCTTGCTATCTTCCTGTCTGTCTAATATCTTCTTCAACAAATTGTCTTCTGCTTTTTTGCACATGTGCCCAAACCACAGTAATCTGTTCTCTTTGACCTTATGTGCAATTGGAGCTACTTTGCCTTCTGCTCTGACATCCTTATTTATTTGTCTATACGTTCATAGGTTCATAGGTAGGTACTAAGCTATTGGCCCAAGGGCCTACATAAGCCTAGCCAACAAGGTTCCCTGGCTTACACCACCCAAGAAAGTTATTTACCTGTGCCACTGTCGAGCAGAGACACAGAAGCGATCTGCGGGGTGTATTTCCTATTTCCCATCCACTCATCAAGATTTTTTTTGAAGAGCGCTAATGAAGAACTTTGCTTGACATAGATGGGTAGCATGTTCCAGAGTATGGGAAGTCTCTGGGCCAGGAATCTATCCCTCCTCCAGCATGTCCTGTTTACTGTGGTGACAAGGTTTAGGTCCCTAGAGCATGTAGCTCAGAGGGATTGGGATTTCTTTAGGTGTAGCATGTCCAGCAGCTCTGGGTTTGACATAGCTTTATATGTTATGCAGAGATCGTCTCGGAGTAGGTGATATGCTACGGAGTAAAGCTGGAGTTTTTTGAGGCGGTCAGTGTAGGGCATTTGTTTGAGGCCAGTAATCCTCTTTGTGAGGTACTTCTGTGGCCTTTCCAGCTGCTGCAGATGTCTTGTGAGGTACATTCCAAAAGGGGCGTTGTACTCTGTAATGGGTCTAATGAGTGTCGAGTAGAGGGGAACAATGACCTCTTTTTTCCTGGATGAGAACCCTTTTGTGATGAGATGCGCCATGTAGAAGGACTTCTTGACTACTGTGGCGGTGTCACTATCAAAGGAGAGACTACTGTCCACCTAGGTCTTAAGGTCTCTTATCACACATTTGGTTTTAAGTAGACTACTGCCTATGTGGTAGTTCATGGGTACAGAGTTTTTACCAAAGGGGATGACACTGCAGTTTTTGGCATTGAGCTTGTGGTCATGGCTCTGACACCAGGCATCTGTCTCAGCGAGGCCCTTTTGTAGGATGTCCACACCATTTGGGGACTTGACTATGGCTCCTAGTTTGCAGTCATCTGTGAACTTCATTAACCAGAGGCTTTCTGTGTTAGCCTGTACTTCAGAGAAGTAGATACCAAACAGGAGAGGTCCCAGGACGGAACACTGTGGTACTCCAGTTGTCACTGCTTTGAGGTCAGATTTGGAGTCTGCAACTTTTATAGTGTGGGTTCTGTCAGTGAGCCAGTTACCAACCCATCTTGTGAGGTAGGGATTTATACTTAGTTTGGTGAGTTTAGCTATAATTCCAGAATGGGGGATGGTGTCTAAAGCCTTGGCGAGGTCAAGATAGGCTGTGTGAACCACCTTACCCTCATCTATGGCTTTGGTGACTGCCTCAAAGAAGTCGATCAGGTTCAGGAGGCATGATCTGCCTTTCACAAGCCCGAAATGGGTGGGATCCAGAGTTTGGAGGTTACCAATGTCTTTGTTTATGAGTTCCATGATGATATGTTGCATGGCCTTGCAGACCAGGCTCGTCAGGCTAATAGGTCGATAGTTCCCGGGATCAGTGGTGGCTCCCCCTTTGTGGAGTGGAATAACTGTTGCTGTGTGCCATTCAGTGGGCACAAAGCCTGATGTGAGGCTATTATTGAACATGGTGCTTAAGTGGGGAGCCAGTTCATTCTGAAATTCGTGTAAAACACAGCCTGGGATGTTGTCCAGTCCCATGGATGCTGTGTTTTTGGGTTTAGAGAGTGCAGCTTTTACCTGCGTAGTTGTAATTACAGGGACTCTGCATTCTTCCTGTATAGATATGGGCCCTTTAGGGGTTGGGGGGGTAAAGTTAGCACTGAACCTATCTGCCAGGATGTTGGCAATATCAGTTGGTTCTGTAATTTTCATGCTGTTGTGCTGTAACTCAGAGCAGATCTGGGTGTTGCCATTGAGATTCTTGACATAGCTATAGAATGCTTTGTGGTTGTCCTTAGAATCAGTGGCAGTTTTGTTTTCGTATCTTGCTTTGGAGGATCTTATAAGGGATCTCAGCTTCTTACTGAGGCTGACCAGGGAGCTCCTCCACTCATGGGATTTTAGTCTCTTTTACAACAGTTTCTTCTTTCTGTTGTACAGTTTGTTTATGGCAGGGGACCACCAGACTGGCTTCCTTTTTTTGGAGGATAGTGTCTTGGTTCTGTTTGGGATAGCATGATCCATGCACTCGTGTAAGTGTTTATAGAGTGCATTTGTGTAGGATTCAGCAGTTGTAACTGTATTGCCCATCTACATGGGTGTCATGAAGTTCACCACTTCTGTCTTAAGAAGCATGAAGTTGGCTTTGGAGAAAATTTTTACCGTGGTTTCATTAATGGGGTGGGGGCGGGATGTGGATATCAAGGGTGATTAGCTTATGGTCGGATCGGACCAAGGAGGAGTTGACTTCAGGTGTGGAACACCAGTCACTCATGTTGGTAATGACTAGGTCTAGGATATTGTTGCCCCTAGTGGGGGTGTGGATAAGTTGATCCAGGGCATTAGAGTTTATGAATTCCAGAAAGCGTTGAGCTAAGGAGTTGGTACACGAGTAGTTTTCCCAGTTAATGGTGGGGTAGTTGAAGTTGCCCATTATTAGGGTGTTTGGTTGAACCCTAATATTTTCCAGTACATCAAAAAAAGAGGAGTGGGAATCCTGGGGCATGGTGGGGGATATGTAGCAAGCTACAATTTGGATTGCAGTTTTGCCCAGAGTTAGTTGCACTTGGATAACCTTGGCTGCATTATGCTGAGCAACTAGCCTGGAGGTGTGGATATCCTTAATGAATATGGACACACCGCCGCCTTTGGTGTTTTGGTCAAGTTTACATGGCCAAAAAGTGTGGTATGAGTTATAGCCTGGTAGTGCATGTATCCCACAAGGTACATCCTTTTACCCATTTTGAAGCACTTCTTGTCCACCACCTTTAGTTCCATCAACTGCTCTGCCTTTATTGCCCAGGTTTCTGTACCATGCAGTACTACTGGTCACAGCACTGTTTTGTACACCTTCCTCTTCAGCTTCTTTGTCATTCTTCTGTCATACACTTCCCCTGCTACTCTATGCCAGTTGGCTGCAGTCCCTCTGATTCTAACTTTCACTTTTTTATTCAGACTTCACTTCTCAACCACCCTCCCCGATACTTGAAGCTATTAAACTGTTCCTCTAGTTTCCCTTCTATCTCAGTTCTCATCTTCTTCTAATTTCCTCCATTTACTGCCATTGCAAACTGTCTTATCTATATTCACTTTCATCATGTGCTTTCAGTCTTGCATTCCAGTGCCCTATCCTTTGCTGAAGTTCTTGCTCAGACTCTGCCCATAATGCCACGCTGTCTGCATACAGCAACTTTTTTTGACCGATCCCCTCCAACCTGCTTGCTGATGTAGTCCATCACCAGTATGAACAACAGTGGGCTCAAAGCTGAACAAAGATGCACAGCCACTCCTACTGGGAATCTCCTCTGTGAGACCGAACACTGTTTGTACTGTAGTCATTGGGTCTTTGTACATAGCCTGCACTAATTCAACCAATGTTTCTTGGATTTTAAACCACAGCAGGACTGCCCAAAGCAGCTTTCTTGAGACATTGTCATATGCTTTCACCAAATCTAGGAATTCCCAGTTGATCTCTTTCCTCATATCTAGCTTCTTTTCCATCTTTCTTGCTCATCCCCAATCGTACTTGCTTTTACTCTGCATATTCCTTAATCAGTCACACACTTCAGAACTTTTATGCAGCGTGATAGGAGTTTGCTACCTTTGTACTGTCCACAGTTGTGAATGTCCCCTTTGTTCTTATACACTGGCACTAGTACTTTTATTCTCCCATCATCTAGGATACGCCTTTCTCTACATACTGTTATGAGTACCCTCAGGATCTTTTTCTCCCCTAACTCATCCAACTTCTTGATCATATCAGCCGTGACCTCTTCTGAGCCTGGTGCTTTCCCTTATTTCATTTTCCTATTTGCTGATCTTATTTCTTCTAGTGTGGGCTGCTCTTGATCTTTCATTGTAAGCTGTGTCTGGGGCAATGCAGCATCTGTAGGGTTTTCTTTATCCAGAAGCTGGGGGAAGTACTGATCCTGTATGCCCTTGACACCCTGAAGATTGCTGTGCAGGCTTTTGCTTGCATCCCTTAGGAAGGCTGTCTGATGAGTACGGTCTTTCCCTTTTTCATTCCCTCTTTGCCTGACAGCCTGAGCGAGTTTCATTGTGCAAGTTGCTGAGTGACATTCCAGAAGGTGGCAGACTAGCTCTGATACCTTGTGCTTTGCTACTGCAACTACTTGCTTAGCCTCTTTGTTAGCAAACCAGTATCTCCCATTTTTTCCCGCACTTGTTATTTCTTTTCATGACTTCCTGGACTTTTCCATTCCATCACCAGCTTTCCAGCTTTCCATACCTATCCATACCTATCTTATTTCCATACTTAGCTTGGCCACATATCTGTACTATAGTCCTCACACATGCTAGTTTGAGATGTTGCCATTCTTCTTCAATCCCACCTATTTCCTCTTCTTACTGAGGTGCTAGATTTGCGAACACTTCTTTGTGCTTTCTCTCCAGTCAACTTTCAGGTCTTCAGCCTAGTCCCTGTTGATCTTAGAACTTTCTCTGACCACTGCTTGCAGCTGATTGTACAACCATCAGTTTATGCTGTGGGCCAAGTGTTTCATGGGGGATCTCTTTTCAGTTATTGTTTCTGCCCCAATGCCCTTTCCTTACCATGAGGAAGTCTACCTGAGTTGCGTATTGGCCATCGTTGTATGCAATCTTGTGACTGTCTCTCTTGCTGAATCCTGTGATGGCCACCATCAAGTCATTTGCTAGACAGTGGTCTAGAATGGCATCTCCTTCTTTATTCTTGTTGCCCCACCCATGTGGACATAGGCAGTCCTCAGATCCTGCTCTGCCTGTCCCAGTATTTGCGTTGAGGTCCCTCATTATAACACCTCTTGATGTCGTCATTGTCTCATAGGTCCTGAAATTGCTGCCTAAATGTACTTCTTTAGTTGCTATCACAATCCTGCTGTTGGGCATAGGCTAAGATGATCAATACTGCTCTATCATTACACTGGAGTCTGATTATCATGAGTCTGGTACTAATTCTGATGACATCCCTCTCTGCCTTCTGAAGCTTCTTCCTCTCCACATTTCCCACACCATTTCTAGCTGTCATCCCCATGAGCAGTAGACTCTGGATGCCAACTGAGGTAGGTTAGCCACACTGCTCTTCCATCTTGTCTCCTGGATACACATGATATCCAGCAAAGATCTGATTCATTTTGCTAACTGTCTGTAAGTGAAAGGGAACATCATTTGCAAACAGATGTAATCTTGTGCTCCCAGACTGGATACTCTTCAAAATTTAGGTGAGCCTTGATGTTGTTGTTTTTCTTTCGGCTTTTCCCGGTTAGGGGTCGCCACAGTGGAACTCCAGTCCGCTAATGATTGGCAGTCGATTTTTACAGTGCCGAGGTGCCAGCCTGATGCCCAACCTTCAACAAAGGCACACCCATTCTCGCATGTCTTTTGAATGCCACTTGACAGCAGGGAGGATGTGTAGACTCCACACAGAAGGTGTTCCAGCCGAGAATCTAACAGGAGAAACTCTTGCTGTGAGGCGACAACGCTACCACTGCACCACCGCGGCATCTAGGTGAGACTTGATATCGCATGCAAATCATGAACAAGAGGGAGAGAGGCAAGACACATTCTTGGTGGAGTCCTACACTCACCTGCATTGTATCTGATTTAACACTGACAGTGCAGCCACAGTTCTTTGTCTTCACGTCCAGGGACTGAATGGCATACAACAGCACACAACCTCATAATGTTGCAGTACATCTCCAATATGTTCCTAGGTATACAGTCATATGGCTAGGTATACAATCATATGCCTTCTGCAAGTCCACAAAACACATGTAATAGGAATTGGCACACTCGACCCCCTCCAATGTTTGTACAAGGGCAAAGAATTGATTCACTTTTCTATGACCAAAATAGAATCCAAGTATCCTTTCCAGCACTTTGGTGCAAGCTATCCCAAGGTGGCTGAGAAGTGTGATCATTCTAGAACTAGAGTACACCTTTCTCTTTCCCTTTCTGTAAACATGTACAACCACCCAAATTTGCTAATCTAGAGGAATGTTCATCTCCTTACATTCTCCACTGAAATGGGACTGTTAACATCGTCCCACTATCTAGCCCCTTCATCATTTCTGACTGGATCTCATTGGTTCCTTCCTGCAGTCATTCCACTGCAAATTGGCTAAATCACTGCAGTGACATCATGTCGAGAAATGGATCTAGTCTCACTAGTTGCTTCTATCTCCCTCCCTCCATTGCTAGAAGAAAGTATGTTCACTGAATTCAGGAGTTCCTCTAAAAATATCCCTTTCTCCTCCCAGAAATGCCTGCAGGGCAGTATCCTGTCAACCCCTCCTGAATCATTGGCTGGTTTGGAAGCATGGCCTCAGCAAGCTCCTTAGGGTCTTCACTTCAATGACTTTCTTCGCTTACTTAAATCTACTCTCTCCATGGTCATATATGTGTAGATAAAGGGCCGAGACCACTTGTCCTGAAAATGCACCTTACTGTCTGTCTGAATAATTGGGATCCATAACACACAGAAAATAAACTGCAAGCAGACCGCACAATACATAAAAAAGCAATAAACGGTCTACCTGCATAAAATCAAAACCATCCAAATTAACCTAAAGGTTAGCAAACAGATATTCTTAATGATACTTCACTACCAAGACCACTGAGAACACATTTAATCATTGAAAGTTTCAGTAATTGTATCCATTTCAACAAAATTAGATTTGATTAAATTCATTGACAAAACAGTATAACCCCACTGGATAAATGAGCTCTCTGTACACAAGGAGATGGCAGGAGGTTAATTAGGGAGTATTAGCAAGAACATGTCTGTAGCCACTTCTTCATGGATCTATGACTGGGAAGAAATCTGAGCATTATAAAAAATACATGGAAGTAAAGGCTAGGAAATGGCCAAGAGGCAAACCTGAAGTAGCCAGGTACTGAGCTAACAATGTAAAGTGCAACAGATGAGACCTGAACCTTAATTTTGTGATTCAAGCAATGATGTTTAGTGGAAATGTTAGTTATCAACCAAGTGGCCTTGGCATAAATGCCCACAATGGAGACATTTTTATACAGATTCTAGAAGCAGACATATCTCTGGTACAGTGACCACTGACAGCAGCAGCATTTAGAGTGTATCTTTCACCATTGACTGGCATGAAATAATGGAATTAGAAATCTACATGTTGTATTTGTTTAATTAATTAATCAATTAACTTCTTCATTAAAGTTTGTTAACTGGGTAGTAGACAGATCGGTAAGAGGCAAGTTCAGTCATAGTCTGAGAAGTGCATAAACATTCATCAGGTATAAAAGAGAAAGTTTAGTGCTGCAATAGTATTATCTTCTTTGATTTGTTCAGGGAAAATAGTATATGTAGGAACTAAGAAATCAGTTACCGTTTCAAGGTAAATGCAGCCACTCAGGTATTTGGGTACCAGACATTATCGTTTTATTAATGAGAAATAAGACAGGACAACGATAAAAAAGTATTCTGTATATCAAGGTATGTTATTTAGACCTTACACTGCAAAAGCTTATGTTGGTATTTACAGAATTTACACTGATAAATAATTTTATAAGTCATGAGGCTAAGTTAGCACAGAAGATTGAGATCATGAGTTGCAAATAAGCTGCTTACACTAGTACAGGATTTGATTTCCTCAGCCTCCATATGTCTACTGTCTGACTTTGAACAAGTCATTTTACAAGATAGTGGTCTGATGAAATTGCGTGAGGTAAGTCAATCGCATTCTGGACTGCAATCTTAGTAACTACTCATCAACCTTAAAGAAGACAGAATGGTGGCTATTCATCATGCGTTAGAAGTACCTGAGTGTTTCCAGAACTGATTGATTACTTAGGGTTCATTGACCAAGTGGTGCAGCCGGCGGAAAATAAACAGATTAGGTGATCGGTGTGATAAAAGTTTGGTTCTGAATTCGGTGTGATAAAAGTTTGCTTCTGACTTCTTGAATAGATGGTGAGTTTTTTGATATTGGGAAGCAGGAGATCCTATAGTTTAAGACCTGGGATTGAGGATATGTGGTCTGAGATTATAAGGCTATTGGCAGCTCTGTGAAGAATGGAGAAATTAAGTAGGAGTGAAGTTAATATGGGGTTGATCTAGTCAGTGAAGTTAATATGGGGTTGATCTAGTTACAGGATCTGAGCGGACTTGTGAGATTATATAGGTTTGGTAAGGTAGGCGAAGAAAGAGGAAGAATGATCATTTAAGAAAGAGCAGCCATTTGATATGTGAAAGTAATGGGCAATGGTGTTTGTGAGGGGGAGATAAGAGTAAACCTGCAAATTCTGTTAGACAGTTTTCAACACTGGTCACATCTTCTGAATCAGAAGGCAAGGAGTGAGGTTATATTCTAGATGAGATTATAGTTTAGCAACTGGCATTCCTTATTTTCCAGAATGTATGATCTCATTTCAGATAGAACCTCTATCTGGATGTCAATATATATGATGTAAAGACTTCTTTGCTTTTAATTTCTGCCCTGCAAGTATAACAGAGTGCTGGATGAACTGATTTAAGGTAACTGATAATCTATTTTGAGAGAAAATGAATGGCTGTTAGTCCACGTGAATAACCCAATCTGTTTCAATACTGATAAGAGGTGCTAGAGGGGGAAGGTGATAACCATTAGAGAAAGTATTTACATGATATTACTTTAATGAGTCCAAAACAACAGTCTTGAACAGTGGAGCCCCTATTAGGGAGGCCACTTCTTTAAAGAGTGGGGGGAAAAGCATGCTTTTCCTACAATAGGTGGGCTCCATCCTCCAAGACCTATGATAGATTTGGTTGCAAGAATGAGAAGACCTCCCCAGTGAGACTAATGGTGACTATCCATTCATCCAGGGACTAGCAGCAGAGGTCTGAAAATATTATTCCTCTGTAGTTAGGGACACTTCATTAAGTACAGCAAAACATGCAGATCCAGTCATGCTCTCTGAAGATTGTGACTGTGGCTGGCTCCATGGCATAAATTTGACTTCCTGTTTTCTGCCTGACTATTGCTGATCTCTGTTTGCATTTGATTTTGGATTAAACTTATTCATTTAAAGTTTGGCTATTGCCATTTTTTTATCTTTTTCTTATACTGCATTTTGTTTTGTTTTAAGTTTTTTTGTTCTTTTGGAGTTTTAAGAGGTCTTGGCTAGGGTCAGTTAGAAAAGTTAAAAAATAATTCTTTGCAGACAGTGAATAACATTCAGTTAATTGGTTGGAGGAGCTGAGAAATAGCATTCCTCATTTAAATGGAAATATTTAGAAGTATATTTATTTAGCTGTAGTGCTTGCTTGATTTGTTGTTCTCTGCCTGACTATTGCTGATCTCTATCTGCATTTGATTTTCCCACCCATTCATTCTACTGCTGTTGTACATTTAAACTTGGTTGCTTTTGAGTTGCCACCCCTACTTTAAATATGATTATGGACACTAATCCCGCATAGAAAAATAACATTAATTTTTTGGTCATCCTCAGTACTGTAATATTTTTTGTACTCTGTACACTCTATTTTTGTCTTTATACCTTCATTTAAATTTGGCATTATCACTGATAATACTATGTATCGTGATACATTGCAAACCGTAAAAATGCTGTTCTGTCAGGATTTAAAAATGTTGTACTGTCTGTTCTATACCTTTGTACACACTTCTATATCTTAGAACACACTCAGTTATTGTCATTTTATTATATGCACTATTCTGTGCACTAAGAGCCCTTATATACTTTCTGTATGTATTAATATTGGATGTTTCTCCCCGGGCCTCTACTGAAAAGGACATCATGTAAAATAAAAATAAAATAAAGAATAAAATAAACTTTTCCCAGTCCCTTCTGTTCATTTCATTCTACTGAGCACTGAGAGATTAGATGAGAAGACCCCCCCTTAATCTTTTAAACTTGAATTATCTTCTGTTTCTTCCCTTCCCACTTACTAAAAAATATACTTTATTCAACTGCATTTACTGTATCTGTGCTTCTTCCAACTTTATTACTTTATTAGGCTTTTTGCTGCACGTTCTTTAAGAGTTTAGTTGCATTTAACCTGCTGCACTTATTACTGAATTATTAGTAGCCTGATCAAATTGTAACTGTTATTCTGAACCTCTTAGTTTTGATTTCAGCACTTGGGCTTCAAACTTGTTAGCTTACATAAGACTCTTCTGGCAGGAGAGGATGACCTACACCCTTCTGACCTGAGAATTGCTAGTTGGAGGTTTATTATGTCTGTTATTCTAAAAATGTCATAGTTCTGGTTTAAGCACTTGGCCTCAAATCCAGTTATTTTAGATAAGAAGCTTTATGGTCTACACTCCTGTAGGAGGAGACGGTGGCCTCTCCCCTTCTGAGCTGGCAATTGCTGGTGAAGCCTAATTGTGCTTGTCATTCTAAGTGTCTTTTTTCTGATTTAAGCACTTGGGCTCCAAACCAGTTATTTTACATTAGGAAAGCATGTGGTCTACACTCTTGTTGCAGGACAGGATAGTTTACACCCTTCTAAGTTGAGAACTGCTGGTTGAAGGCTTATTGTGCCTGTTATTCTAAACATGCCTTAATTCTTGTTTAAGCACTTGAGCTCCAAACCAGTTATTTTACATTAAGAAGTTTTGTGGTCTACCCTATTGTGAGAGGAGATAGCCTCCACCCTTCTGAGCTGGGAATTGCTGGTGATGGCTTATTGTGCCTGTTAGTCTAAGTGTCTTTGTTCTGGTTTAAGCACCTGGACTCCAAACCCAAACCAGTTATTTTATATTAGGGAGGTATTTGCTATATATTCTTGTGGCATTACTGTCTAAACAAATTTTTTTAACTACTAAAACATCTACTTTGCTCATAGCTAAGTGTTGCTCATCAAGTTCCTTGACTTATTGACTTGTTCAACATTCCTAGTAGATCAGTAGCCATGGATATGCTCTTTCCGACTCTCTGTGTGGCCATTCTGGTTGAGATGGGTATTTTCAGACACTGTAGTAATTGCCTCATTAAAACTGACAATCCACTTATTCTTAATAAAACAGATAAAGCATATGTACACCTCTCACATACTGTAACACTGTAGGTAAAACTCTTTCATACAAACAAATCTAATTCTATATAGGTTGTCAGTGACACTTGCATCATGCGTACTGCATAGGGTAAATACAATATACATAAATTACTTATGTTGAGGCACTTAGAGGTGACCTTCTTAAAACACTAAGACCTCCTGCACAGTACAATCAAAGAAAGGATCCACAGCCATCACATAAACATAACATTAAAACACCACCCACAGCTATACATAGTAAAACTGGATCCAGTGCCTCCACTGCTAAACCATTAAGGCAAACCAGCACACAGCCACTTTCCCAAATTCCCTGGTAATTGATTCTATAGTGAGGCACACTGATGTCCCTCTCACTAGACTTAGTATGATGAGGGTCACAGTTAGCTGCCTTTTTGGGGCTAGGATCCATCAAGTCACATGGGCACCAAGGGCATTGTACCACAGGTACCAGTATAACTCTGTCATAGTCCATGTTGGTGTTAATGACCTGAGATGTACCTCTCTTGACTATATGATGCAAGACATGATCGAGCTTGCTGATTATGTAACTCAGGCAAGTATGAGTCTAGAACTGAGCAGCATACTACCTTCTCTAAGGATAATGCCATGTTGCCAACAGAAAATTATTGATTTTTAACAACTGGCTTAGCTTCAGGTGTCAGTCCAGGGCAAAACAATATTCAATGGCCTGGGAGAACATGGCTGACAGATCACTCTGCTTTGTGAGGGATGTCCTGCACTTATCCTCGCTAGGCTTTTGGATATTGACAAAGACCTTTACCACCCCATAGTCTCTTTTTTAGGCAATGCCAAACTAATAAACCTATCAACTTAACTGAATATGAAGGAATATCTGAAGGTGGTACTGCTCAATGTTAGATGTCTTAATAAGCAACTCCGCTCCCTGCAAGCCTTCCTTTCCATGGAGAGTATATACATCTGTGTAGTAATGGAGACATGGTTTAAAGTCACTGAGAGTACCCCAGCAGTGCAAGGTTATAATGCCTTTCATACCTTTAGACCAGCTACTGCACAGGAGGGAACTAAAGGTGGAGGAGTCTCAATCTACATGAAAAACAATCTCACGTCCACACTGCTTAAAGTATATGACCCACTTGAAGTCATACATGTGCAATTCATCATAAACAAGGTATTGTGCCATATTCTTGCAACTTTTTTTTAATTTCTCCAACTCTTTAGGTTTCTAATACCATGACAGGAATGGATCCCATTCCTAAGTCAAAGTACGATTCAAGTTCATGAAATTATTATTGTTTCAATCTGTGATGTTAGCCAGAAGTGCTCTATGCTGCACCTGCAATGTGCCCAGTAATGACTGGCAAACACTAGGTCCCCCTCCATGTCCCAGGAAACCCATACTACATATCATATTGTAGTGTAGTCCCTCACTGTTCACCCCAATACAATATCCATGGGGAATCTCAACTACCCCTCTATAGATTGGGAATCCTACACCACTTCCAATGCACAAACCCAGCAATTCCTAAACTTTGTTAACACCAGCATCCTGGAACAGGTGGTCCAATCTCCTACCAGCGGTATAAACATCCTTGACTTGGTACTCAGATCTGACCATAAGGCAGTATTACTTGAGATAAAAATTAAATCTGGGGATCCAGTGAAACCAAAAACCTTTAGGAGCTATTCCAAGGCTAACCTCTCTCTACTAAGCAACACCTTGGCTAAATTCCAAGCACCTCCAAACCCAGTAAACACCATAGCATATACTGAGCTATTTACATAATCTCTGTATAGCCATATCGGTAGCTGTATGGATCAACCTGTGTCCATTCGTATTAAGAATAAGACAAAGTCAAAGACAAGCCACCCTGGTGGAATCAAAATATCAATCAGTTATACAACAACAACAAAAAAATAATTGCCAAGCATAGAAGGAACAAAGCTATACAGACTAAAAGCCCACTGACAAACCTAAACAGGCAACTAAGAGGGTTAATTAGTACTTCAAAGGCTGAATTTGAAGAAAAAATAGCTTCTCATGCAAAAGACAACCACAAAGCTTTCTAAAGTTCTGTCCATAACCTCAGAGGAAATATACAACAATGTGCAGAACTTATTGCAAATGGCATCAACCACACTGAGCCAGAGGCAATTGCCAACCTTTTGGCTGACAAGTTCTGCTCAGATTTCTCCCCCCACTGTCCCCCACAATATTTTAAAGGAAATACCACATAATACCATCTCGCCAACCATTACAAGAGAACAGGTCATCAATGCACATTCCAAGGCCAAAAGCCACTGCATCTATGGGTCCAGATAACATCCCAGGATGTTTAATAAATAGCATGAAACTTGACCTCTCGGGTTCACTTGAATCACTTTTCATCTGGAGCCTTCAGTCAGGTTTTGTGCTCAAGAAATGGAATACGGCTCCAGTCATTCCACTTCATCCAACCACTGATCCAGGCAGCTACAGGCCCATAAGTCTTACCAGCCTCATATGTGAGGCCATGGAAAGAATCATCATGGATATAATAAATGAGAACATAGGTAACCTACAAACACTGGATCCATCACAGTTCAGATTTGTAAAAGGAAAGTCATGCCTGTTAAATCTAGTGGACTTTTGTAAAATGGTCACCAAAGCATTGGATGAAGGTAAGACTGTGCACACAGCTTACGTTGATCTGGCCAAGGTTTTTAATACAATACCCCACTCAGGCATTATAGGCAAGCTCACTAATTTAGGTATAAACCCTTTTATTATCCAATGGATAGCTAACTGACTCACTGATAGGACCCCAGAGGTCATTATAGGTGAGGCCACCTCCACAAAGAGACCAATCGCTAGCAGAGTCCTTCAGGGCTCGGTACTGGGTTGCACCTTTTTGGCATCTATTTTTCTGAAATGTCAGCAAAGGCTGAAGGTTTATGGCTGACTAAGTTTGCAGATGATTGCAAGCTACAGGTTATCATTGACTCCGCTGCAAACACTACCATTCTTCAAGAAGGTCTATCTCTGACTAACAAATGGTGTCAAAGCTGTGGTCTTAAAATGAGTATCAAGAAATGCATAATTGTACCCTTTGGGAAGTCAATTATCCCAGCTAATTAGCATGCTGATAATACATCCCTAAGATTCAACACAGTGGTCAGGGATCTGGCTACAAATGTAGACAGTAGCCTTACCTTTGACTTCCGCATGGCCACAGTGTTGAGGGAATACTTTTATGCTGCGCAACTTATAAGTAAGGGCATGGCATCTAGGACCAAAGAGGTACTTTTCCTACTGTACTCCTTCCTTATCAGACCAATCATAGAGTACAATGCTCCCTTTGGTATGCACCTGACCAGACATATGCAGCAACTAGAGCAACCTCATAGGTTCCTTACAAAAATAACACAAAGTGTAACAAATCTGCCTTCTGCAGAGTGCCTTAAATCGCTTTCCCTCTACTCAGTCTCCTACAGATTGCCAAGGAGTGATCTATGCCTGGCTTACAAGGCATCTGCAATCCCCACACTTATGAATCTCCTACATATTTGTAAGTCAAAGAGTACCAGAAACACAAGGTTTAGGGACCTGAATTTTGTCTATGACTTAAACAGAGCATACTGGAGAGACAGGTATATGTCACAGAGACTTCCCGTCATATGGAATAGGAGTTCCATCCATGTGAAGCTGAGTTTGTCTATTACCCAGTTTAAGCACAATGTAGACCAGTGGATGGGGAATATGAAATTTACACTGGGCCTGGAGCCCTTGTCCCTTATGGACAGAGGTAGCTTATAAATGCCTGTCCCTCAATGTCCTATTTGGATACAGGACATCCTTATTCTTTTGGGAAAATGTGGCTTAGCTTAGAACGCTCCCCTGGTCATTAGCCTAGCAACAGTTTATGAATCTATGAGATGGTCAATGCTATGACTTAGCCAACTTGAGTTTGTTTAGTAGCTCGGGCACTGGAGAAGGTGAGCAGGTCGAGAGAGAGGAATGATAATGTGCAGCCTGCTGACCTCTCTGTAGGAAGAATTGGCTGAATAGAGAGAGAGGAATGATGAGGCACAGTCTACTCACCTCTCTCCGGGTTAGGAGGATTGAGGGACATACCCCCAGGATGTGGACCTTTTGTAAATTTCTTGGTGAAATCAAGAATCAACAGATGAGCATTTCCTTCTGGGGGGGTGGGGGAAGGGTGGGCAGGACTTTTGGGAAGATGTCTCTTGCAAAATTGAGAAACATGGCCCTTGTATGTGGTCATGTCATAAACTGAAAACAAAGGTTCTCTGATAAACATGGTGGCATTGCTCCTGCTGTTTGCATAATTCTACCAGAAAGAGCAAAGGGGCCATAGTGCTGTCACCTGTAGGGGAATGAATAGACTAACTGAATAGGTGGGAGGGAAGCTCAATGTTCGCCAAAAATTGGGAACAAAAAGAAGACATTGAAGGAAGACTATAATTTACTTCAAACTCAGAAGACTCAGGAGGATCTTAATCTGCACATTGCACTGTGCTCTCACTAATGCTTCCAGAAACATGCGATCCAGTTCCATCTACATGGGCAAGAATGCCTGCTACCGAAGAGTGTCCAGCTTCTAACTTACAAAATATGTCTGACTTTGAGCCAGAAAGTATTTCTTTGAGTTTATGAGGACCTGACACAGAGACTGCAATTAAGGGAGTGTCCTCACCTAGGATGATACCAAAGTCTCTCTAGATTGTCACATGGAACCATTTCTTCAGGTAAGAGACATATGTGGTGTTCTTTGACTTGCAATACAGCCACCCAAAATGACTAACACACTGGAAACACTCTGTGTACAGAACAATGATGAAATGGTACCACTTTGTGTCGAATATGATGCCCCATTTCAGCAAACCAAAAGATCCCTCTGTGTTGGCTACAGATACTGATGAGCAAGACAGTCAGGTCTAGCGAGACCATCCAGGTGTCCTGTTGCAGCAGGAGCATAACCTACCTGTAGAGCTGGTAAATAAAACTTCATGTAGCAGATGTTCTTTAACTAGTCACTAAGATCCAGGACTGCATGTGGTAGTGGTAAACAGTAGTAGCAGAGCCACTACCCTCATTTAGAAGAAGGGAAAACATCTATAATCCACCTACAGAAGTCTGGGACTCTCCCATGTCCATAGAGTGCAATGTAGACAGCCTGTTCTAAGAAAATAATTATTTTTATAAAATGTCTGAGTTCCATAATGAAATGATAAAGAACCAACTAGTGTTTTTTGATGACTGTTCAAGTTAGGACAATTCATTCCCCTAGAGGTGAGAGTACTATGGCCCCTTTGCTCTTTCTAGGATACACCTTGACAATACGCAGGATAGTAGTTGCTGGGCAGATGGAGTCAATGTTTAGAAAATGTGGCCAGCAGAACCAGACTTGTAAGAATGCCTGATATTTGGGGGATCCTTGGACTGTGAGAAGGCTTTATTTTCCTAGTAAATTACTTGGTATAAAAGACTGAGGAAAGATGCCACAAAGAGGGTCAACAGCAGCGAGTCTATTTTCTCTTTTAGAAGTTGTGAAACATAACCTAGAAAGGTTGGTGGAAGAAGGTCTCTCTTTAGAAGTGGGCATGCAGAATAACATGCTAGAGTGCTTTCTTGAGGAAGGAGTGAAAGACGATGATTGTCCATGAATAATATTTTAATGGATACTTTGCTTATTTCTACATTATACTCCTGTATTCAGTACATATTAGTAAAAGATGCTGCTGTCTATCAAACTTCATCATATGTACATAGTTCACCACTTTCTGAGCTTCCATCCTGAGCTCATTGTCTTACAGGAAAGGAATGGACAATCCTGGAACAACCTGACCACAAGAAGGAATAGTTTGCTTGACTGATGCAGACCTGTGGGAGTATTCAGAAATAAATTGTGCACTGAATTAAGTGAAAAAGCATGATGATGATGATTAATAATATGCAGGCTAGGTGCCAATATTGAAACAAACATAGGTCAGTCACTATATATTTTTTTATTTATTTGTCCTTTGTTGACCTGGTTAGTTCCACTAAGTTAATGCTATCTTTTCATGGGGGACTCAACGTGGCATTTATATCAACAGGGGGAATTTCACAAGGGAATCAGAAAACTTCCCCTACTAAGGCAAGCACCAGCCTATTATGCTGCACTGTAGTGTCAGCAATCCATCTACCTGCTGTGGGAATAAAACCCACAGCCTTCTCCACCAAAGGAGAGTGTGCTACCTGTTGCACCACTAACACTGCTAAACAGTGGAGAAAACCGTGTGATAAGCATCATATGGTAAAATCATGTAATGAAGTGCAAATAAAAGACATTATGGAAATAAGATCAACTATGAATGCAAAAGAGGACAGCCAACATTGTGGTACAATTCAGAAACCAGCAAATATATTATACTGGATCATAGTTTATGGCGAAGCTTGCACGCTATCATTTCATGAGGAAAAGAGCACATCGGTCACTGTAAATTGTCTTTAGGTCTGCATATGATGACTCATATTAATGACCCCACAAGTCTGCCTGTTACTTGTGCCTAATCAGCTAAGTTATCTATGTGTGATCATTTTAAGGTATCCACCTCTCCCAAAGCTTCATACAGTGTTGTATGGCATAACTTCATAGTGTACTTTGCAATTATGTGACTCATATTCTGAATATTTGACTAATGTGGTAATGTAGCTTAATGGTTTTTGAATCACACCAATAGAACAATGCAAGATGGGTGCACTCTGTGGTACATGGCCCATTCTAGGGGAGTACGCAATCAATTATATCAAGTAGGGAAAGTGCTCTCTGACAGTCTGGCTTTATTACAACATATACCCAGCATGCTTTTGTTTGTAGATATAGAACCTGCCTAAGTAGCTGTCTCTCAACATCATGCTTTATTCCACATGTTTCATGCTGTTAGATGGTACATGGCCCATATGACATGTAGTGTTGAGGTTCAGCTATAATTTCCATTTCTGGACTTGACATAGAAAGTGAATATGGCCTTAGAGAGAGAGAGAGAGAGAGAGAGAGAGAGAGAGAGAGAGACAGAGAGTGTTTCTGTTAAGGCTCCCATGTGGTTTAGCCAGAAGAACATAATCTTTCAGGAATATCTTTTAGGGTCTTATAGTAGTCACCTGGAGTTGGTGGATACTCAGCATGTGCATGCTGGGATGGTGAGTGATGCAAAGGATATTATCCACTAAGACAGCACAGCAGAGACCACTACAGTGACCTGAAGAGAAACCATCAAGACTTTCTTTGTGAACTGGAAGAAGAGGTCAGGGAGAGACAGCCTCCATACTACAATAAAGTACTATTTTATTACCTAGAGCAGCAATTCCGAAGCTGTGGCCCGCGGACCCCTAGGGGTCCGTATTATGAATTCTAGGGGTCCGTGGAGTTCTACTTTATTATTCTACAGAGTGACTGTTAGAAAAGAAAAAAGAAAAACACAAGCACACTTCCCTTCCGTGTCTTCAGCATTCGCGGCTAAACTGCTGCTTTCCCTGCATTTTTAAACAGGGTAATAATAACTATTAACTTCCGCTTTTGCAGCTGACACAGAATGAGTGATTTCTTGTTCTATAGCACCATATTGCTTATGTTTTCTATCTGGTAATTGTGGCAGTTGGAACTTGGATGGAAAATTCAGCAAACTGCTCCCACCAGTCAGTTATCATAGTTGTGTGATGCTGGTTAGATTCCTTCTGCAGAGCTGATCAAGACAATACTTTTTAAGGTATTCTTTATCTTTTTTTGTTAGACTGCTTTTTATCCCTCATAGTTTTGGTGTACCTCTCATAAAACCGAGTTTTTTTCTGGCACATTCCTGACAAGTTATTGAGCACTGAAGCCAGAAAATAGTTTGTATCCTTTGGAAAATTCATAACAATGCAAAACCTATCAACTTTGTAAGTCTGTAAGAGAAATATTTAAAAGGTGTTACTATTTTTGGGACTATGTTTTCCACATGACCTTGTATGTGTGTCGGTTTCTCATAAAATTGTGCTTTATCTGGCAAATCTCTGGCAAGTCATTCAGCACTGAAGTAAGAAAATAATGGCAGACATTTTAGCTTTACAGTTGATATTGTTAAGAAAATTAGTACTAATGCAAAACTTGTTTTTCTATCAACTTTGTATGTCTGTAAGAGCAATATTAACAGGTGTTCCTGTATTTGGGACTATGTTCCCCCATTATTTGTGGCTTTGTCCAGAGCACATGGCCTTGTGTGTGTGTGCGTGAGTGTGTATGTGTGTGTGTGCGTGCATGCGTGTGCGCGTGTGTGCGTGTGTGCATGTGTGTGTGTGTGTGTGTGTGTGTGTGTGTGTGTGTGTGTGTGTGTGTGTGTGTGAGAGTGTGTAAGCGGTAGTAAGTATATCCCTTAACTATCCAGGTTTTTGCAGAATGTCCAGATTTTTGCACAATGTTTTCATCTGTTCCTCAAAAAGAGGATTGAAGTTGCTAAGGAATGACTCAGATTTCAGTCTGACTTCATATCCTTTTGAATCAGATTACAGAAGTGCATACTAACCGAAATCCTGTTATTCTACCAATGTTCTAAGTTCATAAGAGCAGTACTTATAATCTGTCCCTATTTATTTTAGGTTTTGTTCAGATTTCTTGAGATTCAGGTGTGTGTTAGACAGTGAAATGCCTTACTTAGGGTTAACAGGTGGTTAGTAATTTGCTTAGGCTCAAACCCAGTAGTTTAGCTACAAGAAATATGAGCCTGAATCCCCTCTACCCCAACTATGAAGCTGCATTTTTCAAGGAACTGAGTTTCAGGTGCATTTTTCAAGGAATTTAGTTTCAAGTTCATTTTCAAAGAATTGTTAACTTCTAGGGAAGACAAGTTTACTAGTGCTAATGCTAAGTCTGTTTACAATGTGCAGCTCTTTTGTTTAGCTAGCTGCTAACTAGCAAATAGTATCAATATTGTGGTATAGCATTTTAATGCAGTATTATTAGCACAACAGGTAGCATATTTGCATTGTAATGCAGGAAGCTGTGGGTTCTCCTCCCACACCATGTAGATGGATTGCTGATACTGTGTTGCATTTCAAGGGGGTGGGATGCTGCAGTCATAAATATGTCCTTCTTTGGATAAGATGCCTGGTAACTTTTGACCTGTTTTCAGTTTGCCATCCATGCGATATTACCAGCTTACCATTTTTTACTGTAACATAGTAGGTAATGTATTCTTCAAGGACAGCAGACACTGAATTTGTAGATGAAACAATGAAATATACAGTTGTTTGCTAGCAGCAAACTTTTCATTAGTTACAGATATGTTTAAGGTGGAATTATTCAGGTGGCTTTTACTTCTGCAGAGATTGTGCATATTGACTGATATTGGTGGATTGTGATAACAGACGTTTGAGTGGCCTTTTATGGTTGGAATGTTCTTATTGGTTCATATGGTTTGTTTCATTGCTTACTGGAAAAATGTTCAAAAGTAACCCTATGATTCAAAAACAGTCCAAAGGTAAACATCATCCGCCACTGGCCAGATGCATTTTCTTTGAATGTGGATTTCAATGCTGTTTCAGTGACTGAGTTTGAAAGTCACAGAATTTGTAATCCTAAGTCTGTTTTAATTTTGAGACTGATTATGTATTTTCAACACAATTTGGCAATATTCACAGAAATAATGAAATTAAATAATATTTGGAAGTGCCTTAATGCACTACTACTCATTCTAGAAATTAACTCAAGTGCATGTGTAGCTCATCAGACAGTTTTAGAAGCTGGAGTCTGTTTAAATTGTAATCCTTTACAAATAAAACTAATTTTTGCAATTCAAATATTGCTTTAATATTAATTATTTATTAATATTAACAAAATCCAAAATATAGGGGTCTGCGAAAATATTTCCCTTATCAAAAGGGGTCCTCCAGCTTGCAAAGTTTTGGAACCACTGACCTAGATCATAGTAGGCCTGTGCACTTTATATGTATATGCTTTATTTTTGTTATGACTGTGTTTTATGTATTAATGTTATTATCTTGTATTTTGCAGTGGAAAAAGAAATCACTGACAACAGGACAGTCTGCCAAAGGAGGCATGCCAGGCTGTGCAGGCAATGGGACAAGTTTACAGTATAACTGTCATTACTATAAGAGTATGTCATTTGTGTACCACCCCCGTGCACCATATTATTCACAACATTCTATTCTACCATCATTCTCCAGCTGACTGTTGCATTCATATGTATTTTGTGACAGTATTGTGAGAAGTGCTTGTTCCACATGCATTTCATGTGCACCATTAGTATATGTTCTGCAGGAACAAGGGTCCATGTTAAATGTTCAAACATCCAAAATGACGAACATTACATGGTTGAGACTAAATGTTCGAGCATCAAATAAAAAAAAGTAAAAAAAGAAAAAAATACTAACAGCGTAGGCAGAGGGACAAGCCCCCCTGCACCCCCCACACCCACCCTACTTAAATATACCAACTCCGAGACCGCACTTCAGTGCAGAAAAGGGAAATTCTCCCTATCTGCACCATACGGCGCCATTGAAAGTCTATCTTCGAACACTCAAAATTTCAAACGTTTGGTCTCGACCATGTAATGTTTCTAAATTTTGAGTATTCGAAGATTTGTCAGGTACCCGGAAAGAAATAGCATCCTGGCAACTGTTGTCTCTCTGACATAGTTTACCATATACTGCCTCATATTTTAAAGCATATTGCTGTTCTGCCTCATGGATTTGTTTCTGCTGCTATTTCAGGTTTAGCTATAACTCCCAGACTGACTGAAATGGGTCCTTTATGGATCAACCTACAACCCAGGTTAATAAATAAATAAAGTAAAATTGTAGATGCTAGGCATATACTGTGCAACTGTCCGGCACAATCTTACCACTCGACTGGATGCACACCCCAGCATGTACTCACTGTCATAGAATACTGCATCCTCTCGACTGTTGCTTACCCTTTCAGGTTTGTCTTCCAACATTTATACTATACCTCATGGACATCTGTAGTTGTCCCCTATTATTCTCTCCCTCCATGTTTATATTTGTCTTTTTTCTCTCCACTTATTTTCATTATTATGGGATTGTCCATTAATAAGCAGTGGTTTGAAAATGGCCATCCCACTCTGCAGTAGCCAGAGTACTAACTACTGGGTGCACAGCAGTCCCCAGGCATTCCTTTGCACAGAATGATGATGGTCACTTTGTGGGAGTGACTTTCAGAGCACATTGGTGGCCTCCAGGGCAGCTTCTCCAGTGAGTAACATAGGTTCTTCATCAAAGAGTGGCACAGAGGGGTCCTCCTAGGTCATTTGGTGAAAAATGCAGAAACTAGTATGGAGAAAGGTAGACCAGTGTCTCAAGGACAATACTGGCAGCAAAAAGTGCTTCCTTATATGTCTCATAGAGTCACATAGCCTTCTGGCCTTGACCAACAGGCCGCCAGAGGCACTGCCTGCTGCTGCTGTCAGCCATGCAGGTGAGTGACATCAGGGAGGCTTCCCTCCTGAAAAGGCTTGGCAAACTGTCCTCACTCTACCCAATCACCTGTCATAACATTCCCTTTCTTTGGTTTCACTCACCTTCTTTTTTTGTAGTCACTAGTTCTGCCCCCTATGTACATATCTTCAATGTGGCCCCCTTTTCTGACATCATCTCACTTGTCAATCTTTGTGTGTATGTGTGTCTGTGTGTGTGCACGTTTGCTTCTTCTCCTATCCCTCTTTTGTACTTCCTACACATATCTTCCACATACTACCACCTCCCTGTTCCCTTCTTTTCTACAAATGAAAGCAGGCTGTTATCCCATCAAAAAGTATATCCTACTTCCTTCATCCCTTACTAGTTGTCCCATCTCTTTGCTTTTCTCTGTCTGCTGTCAACACTTTTCATTAATTTATCATTTCTTAACCGGGAAAGTCTGACTTGGAACAAAGCCAATTTTCAGCAGAGGCCCAGGGAGAAACTCTCCAGATGCCTGTCTTTGTAATGTGGGAGGAAACCCACATGAACACAGGGAGGACATGCAGACTCCACACAGAAAATACCACACCTGAGAATCAAACCACAGAACCTCTTCCTATGAGGCAACAACACTACCACTGCACCACTGCACCATCCATTTGCAATTGCAATGTCACACACTTTCCTTCCAGTTTACCATATAAACCTTGGTGACATCTAATCAAGACCAGAAGTGGAGCCTGCCTCAAATATCAGCCATGGGGGTGCTTCCTTCTCCTCTCTGTGTTCATGTTGCAGCTCTGCAGCATGACTATGTACAAGTGTGCATGAACTGTCAAGTCTGACTTTTTTGTGATGTGCTCACATGGCATCATGTAGCACAGTCCATTCACTGTTTGTTGAAAGGCATTGTTATGAATATATTGTTCTTTCCACAGTGCTGTGTCCTGATTGCTTGCCTGGTTTCGGCAGCTTGCAAAATCTTGCTTCCTTGTGCTGTTTCACATTAATTTGATAGCCCTATCTTTCACAGCATTGTAGCACTATGATTATTTTAGAATACCATCTGCAGTGCAGTCTAAGCCACAGGCATAGCTATGGTGAGGTGAAGGCAGAGGTTATTTTGAGAAGAAGCTGTTAGGGGACACGATTGGCAGATACTGATCAGGTTGTATTGTAATAAAGGCATTAAGAAATGAGAAATAAATTCTGATACTGTATTTTTTGTGATGATGGCTGAATCACTGAAGCACTTCATGTTTGGTATTCTAGTTTTTTTCCTTTAGTCCTCAACACAAACAGAGGACGTCTTTTCTTTTGTTTTGATCTTCAACTCAGAGAAAGGACCTTTTTTGCACCTCAGCTCTGAGCTGAGGTGAGCACCAGATCAGGGAACTGCACCTGTAGCCAGATAAGGTTGCTACAGCTCTACTCTGAGAATGTGCACAAACAAGAAACTTATATACATAAAGACGATATTTAAGACTGAGAGAGTCTGATGAGTTTTCTTAACTTATATTTTTATATGCAGTTGATATATATAGTCTGTCATATGAGCTGGGTTGAATATTGTGCAGTGTTTATTATTAGATTCTTTGTGTCCTCAGACAATATGCTTCTAATAAGCAGAACATTACCTTCACCATCTTGCACAGGTCCACGTCTCAACCTCTTGTTCATCCACAGCACTTGAAGAAGCATAACTTAGGTAGAGCAAATGAAGTGTTTGCCCCAAGCACAAGCTGTTAAGGACTGCGGTCTTTAGTTGCTAATGATGTGGTCTGCATGCCGTACTTGTACTCATATAAAAAGGCTTCAGTGATATTGAAACTAGTTGAATGATTAGCAAGGAGCTTGCCACCGTTGTAGTAAACAGTTTAGTGTTGTTCCATTTCAAAGTGGAATATGCTGGTCTTCGACCTTGGGATGGTTTTCTTTTTGCTCTTCAACTTTGAGAAGACTTCATTTTTGGACGTCAGCTTTGGGTTGAGTAGTATGCCAATCTGTGGGACTGCACAGGGCACTAAATAACTTATCTATGGCTTTGAGCATCTGTACAGTCAAAGCTATAGTAGCCTACATGCTAGTCTATGAGGCAGTCATAAGCAGGGTGTTCACCATCTGTTTATTCATTACAGACTCAGGAAAGGCCAAATACATTTCCATTACCTGCTTCAGTAGGAAGGACTGAAATCTGGCCAGATAATACAGATAAATGGATCAAAGTTTAAGTGCACCAGAGGAGAATACCCTCATCTCCATACATGCTACTTATCAAATGCCAAGGTAGCAAGATGTTGTGGTCTCTCTGAGATCTGTACTGAACTAAAGAAATCATGCACAAGTCAGTTCCAGGATGTTTTGTCAGGATGTGACATCAGTCATTGGAAGTTTACAAAAGGTATCTTCCTAGGAGCTGACAGATCAGTATTAGGATGCCTCTAGGTTACCTACAGGACAGCTAAGAAAATAATTTCTGTGAAGGAATGACCCAAAGCTCCTTCTCCACCTTTTACTCATTCAGGAGAATGGGGACCTCAGATCACACTAGAATAGAGTTCATCAGCTTGGTTTTCAAACGAGAAGTAATATAGTCAGAAGCTCAGAGAAGGAAGTAAAGGTCACCATTTCTCTAATTTTTCCACGGATGAAAAGAGTAGAGAGAACCACCCCCCTGTCTGCTACAGACTGGACATATAAGTGCATGACTGTCACCATCCCCCTGTCTGCTACAGACTGGATATATACCTGCATGACTGTCACCATCCCCCTGTCTGCTACAGACTGGACATGTACGTGCATGACTGTCACCACCCCCCTGTCTGCTACAGACTGGACATATACGTGCATGACTGTCACCATCCCCCTGTCTGCTACAGACTGGACATATACGTGCATGACTGTCACTTCTGAGATCAAAGATGAGATGAGTATATACCTGATGTTAGGAGATCAGGGATGGGATGGGTATATACCTGATGTTAGGAGATCAGGGATGGGATGGGTAGATACCTGATGTTAGGAGATCAGGGATGGGATGGGTATATACCTGATGTTAGGAGATCAGGGATGGGATGGGTATATACCTGATGTTAGGAGATCAGGGATGGGATGGGTATATACCTGATGTTAGGAGATCAGGGATGGGATGGGTATACATCTGATGATAGGGGATCATGGATGTGATGGGTATACACCTGATGATAGGGGAGCATGGATGTGATGGGCATAAATCCTGTTGTTAGGGGATCATTGATGTGATGGGTATATACCTGATGTTAGGATATCAAGGATGGGATGAGCATACACCTGATGATAGGGGATCATGGATGTGATGGGTATACATCTGTTGTTAGGGTAGCATTGATGTGATGGGTATATACCTGATGTTAGGAGATCAGGGATGAGATGTGTATACACCTGCTGTTAGGAGATCATTGATGTGATGGGTATATATCTGATGTTAGGAGATCAGGGATGGGATGAGTATACCCCTGTTGTTAGGGGATCATGATGTGATGGGTATATACCTGATGTTAGGAGATCAGGGATGGGATGGGTATACACCTGCTGTTAGGAGATCATTGATGTGATGGGTATACACCTGTTGTTAGGGTATCATTGATGTAATGGGCATATACCTGATGTTAGGATATCAAAGATGGGATGAGCATACACCTGATGATAGGGAATCATAGATGTGATGGGTATACACCAGTTGTTAGGGGATTATTGATGTGATGGGTATATACCTGATGTTAGAAGATCAGGGATGAGATGTGTATACACCTGCTTTTAGGGGATCATTGATGTGATGGGTATATACCTGATGTTTGTAGATCAGGGATGGGATGCGTATACACCTGATGATAGGGCATAATGGATGTGATGGTCATATACCTGTTGTAAGGGGACCATTTATTTGATGGGTATATACATGATGTTAAGAGTTCAAGAATGGGATGAGTATACACCTGATGATAGGGGATCATAGATGTGATGGGTATACAATTGATGTTAGGAGATCGGGTCTATGTCACATAATTAAACTTCCAAAATTTTGAACACCATAAGTTTGAACTTGGAAGTTCGAAATGTGATAACATCGAAACCCTAGAACAGCAATTTTTTTCCCAGGGAAAAAATTTGCTGTTACGAAAAACACACACACACAACACAAGCACACCAAAAATCTTATATACCTACACTAAACCTTACATACACAACTATCTATGCACTAACCTTAACACAAACCCTAAGCCTAAGGTCCGTCACTATCGCACACTTACCTTACCCGCACCCTAACCCTAAAGTCCATCACTATCACACACTTACCTTACCCACACCCTAACCCTAAAGTCCGTCACTATCGCACACTTACCTTATCCGCACCTGAACCCTAAAGTCCGTCACTATTGCACACTTACCTACCCGCACCCTAACCCCAACGTCTGTCACAATCACACACTTAGCTTAACCCATTCTGTAACTTTCGCACCACAGTGGAGAAAATGTCAAAGCCACAGAAACAGCCAACCAAATTCTTTCCCTGGGAAAGAATTCGGATTTCCATGGCTTCGACATTTTCAACTTTCGAACTTCCTCGTTCGAACTTCTAGTGTTCGAACATCTGGCAGTTCGATTACATAACATAGACCCTAGAGATCAGGGTTGTGATGGGCATACACCTGATGAGAGGGGATCATGGATAGGATGAGTATACACCTGATGTTATGATAGCAAGGACTGGATGGGTATATGAATGATATTAAGAGATCAGTGATGAGATGAATATATACATGATGTTAGGAGATGAAGGTTGGGATGAGAATATAACTGATATCTGGAGATTAAGGATGAGATGGTTATATACTTGATTTGAGTAGATAAAGGGTGAGATGGGTATACAACTGATCTTAGAAAATTAAGGCTGTGATGGACATAGGAACTTTCCAAGATAGCTCGAGACTGATCAACAGCATAATTTCAGCTCATCCAGTGTGAAAAAAGAAACTGATAGTTCAAAGCCAGTAATTCTGACAGTTTTAGTAAAATTCAGTTACTGGCTAGTAAGTATACTGCCTGGATACCAGTAAAGAAGAAAGTTAGAGACACTGAAAGAAAATCAATTAGAGAAGGTGAAGATAAAACACTGACTGGGAAGATACCTCTCCACTGTTCAGATTTTCTCAAAATGTCCATATTTTCCCTCATATTTTTGGTCTATTCCTCAAAAAATGTGTTGTTTTCTGGAAAATTGCTGAGAATTAAAGTCACTAAAATAATAACAGACATTTGAGTTTAAGACTTCATATCTTTCAGAAAATACAAGCTAATACAAAACCTATTATTCTAGCAACTGCCTTAGTTTATAAGAGTAATATTTAAAATCTGTCCTAATTCTGGGGCCTTTATCCTCCTATTAGTTTAGGCTATGTCTAGATTTCTTGTGCTAAAGCCTGAAAAGTATGACTGGGAAGAGTGCTGCAACTGCTCAGCAAAAAGCAGTTCAAGCTCCAGCTTTGGTACAAGAGATGGCTTCCAGTAATATACAGGGAAAATAAATCAAATGTGCTCAGAGCTAATTAAAATAAATGAAACACTGAAGGAGTATATCAACTCAAATAACAAAAGGCTGGAAAAATGGAAGAAACTTTAAACAGCTATTCACATGAACTAATAAAAATTGCAAAAATCAGAGGCTGAATGAAGAAAAGGCTGGCTGAGTATGAGACTGCTGAAGAAAAAGAACTGTTCCAAAATGGCACAGTTGAAGGACAGAGCATGCAGAGAAAACTTGAGATTTTTTGCCGTACCAGAGAAACTTTAAGGAACAGACTGTATTAACTATATGAAAGCACAAATAAGTAACTGGACTGGAATTCACTGCAAAACTCAGAGACTGAAATGAAGAAAAGGCTGGCTGAGTATGACTGCTCAAGAAGAGATATTTAAAAAATAGTAGAGTTAGAGGACAGAGCATGCTGAAAAAGCCTGAGATTTTCTGTTGTACCACAAAAACTGGAAGGAACAGATTGTATTAACTATGTGAAAGCACAAATAAGTAACTGGCCTGGTATTCCACAGCAGGATTTGTTAATTGAAAGGGCACATTATGTATACTCTAAGCCTAGCCACTAGAAAGAAGCCATGACCTGTATTATTAAAGATACAATCATACCAGCAGAAAGGGTTGATCCTGACAAAACGGTGGAAGAAGGGCAGAGTAAAAATTGGAGACAGTGGATTATTTGTGATTATTCACTGTACACAAGACAGAAGAGAAGCATATTTATCCCATCAATTAGGGAATGTCAAGAGGCAGGTGTGATATTCAACCTGCTGTACCCATCTGTCTTTGTAATATTTTTTTCTTGAGAATCAAAGTCATTTTTTGATGCAGAACAGGATAAGGAGGAAATATAATAGTTTGGCTAACAAAAAGTAAGTTATCAAACAAGAGGGACTCTCCTTCTCATTCTTCTAATAATAACGCTCATAGATAGATTTTGTCAGTGAAACATTTCCCAGTGTTCCAAAGGAAAATACTTGATAGACAGAAAAAGCACAGGAGTTGACTAGAAAAATAGGGGGTACCTTAAACTTGAAGCAGAGTCTAGGGTTGGGAGATTGAGATGAACACAAAGAAAACAAGCAACACTGAAATTAGTGAATAAATGTGAGACTATAAATTACCAATCACATTTGTGAAATATGGCTTTACAAGAAAAAATAGTTGAGAAAGATTGGATTTTTGGTAAATTTGATAAACTTGTGGGGGACTGTAATGCATATTCCTCACTTCATGTCATTAATGTTTGGAAAAATACTAAATGAAAAATCATTTTCAGTGATTGTTGTATGTGATAAAGATACTAAGGTAAACAAGCACTTTTTTCTTTGTTAATTTTATGAAACATAGGCACTACAATGTAAAAAAAGAAGAAAGTCTGGACAAATGCACATTTAAATTAATAGGTTGTAATCTTGGGCTGTTGGGGTGAGGAGTAAAAGTGCACTGATTGTAATATATGCAGAGTTGAGATGTTTTCTTTTACTTTTGCATGAGTGAACAAGTTTTTAGTGTATATGAGTGGGCTTTAAAAACAAGATACCACTGTAAAAGTAATGAATAGTTTTTCTTTAGAAAATAAATGTTCAATCTGAGTTTAAAAGTAAAAAAAAGCTGACTTCAGGTGAAAGCAATCAATTTTTAGACATCTGGACATGGTATGTTAAAAGAAATGTAAAATTAAAAAGGTACAATGGCAAGCAGCTTAGTAAAAATAAAGTTTGAAATTATTGGAAATTAATAAAGGATAGCAGATTTTTCGTCACAAAGTTCTTTAATGTATTTACTAGAAAAGTGCAGAATTTAAAGATAGCCCAGTGCACATATTTGTAATGCTAAAAGTTAATGTTTTCTCAATGAGTGTAAGCTGTTTTTCAAATGTGGGAAGGGAATAAAGATAAGACAAGAACAGACAGCAATCAGTGTAAATAGGAACATAGGCTGTAACATGTCTTAGCATAGATAACTTTAATTTTAGGTTAGTTAATGCCTGTATGTGTAGTTGTTGATTTGTGAAAACTGTTACTATCAAGAGAGTTAAACTTCATTATTTGAAGATGTATATAGTTTTCTGTGTTTGTTTTAAGATAATAGGTTATGGTCATGTTGTGTGTGTGTGTGTGTGTGTGTGTGTGTGTGTGTGTGTGTGTGTGTGTGTGTGTGTGTGTGTGTGTGTGTGTGTGTGAGTGTGTGTGTCTGTGTCTGAGTGTCTGTTTGATGTTTTTATTAAGACAAAAACTCTTGAAAAATGTGACACAGGTTCAAATGGAGATGACAACAAACAATTGTATTACAGATGAACCTGCCAGACATTAGCCAGCGCTTGTAACACAAAAGCTGAAAATAAGCATTTAAAAAAGCTCTCATATATAATAGGTATACAATATAATATCGTAATAGTTGCACTGTCCATATTGTTTTGGAATGTGAATGGTCTCACAGGTATAGACAACAGATAAGAGTACTGAATTATATTAAGAAATGAGGAGTACAAATAATGCTACAGGAGACAAATTTGGAAAGAACTGAACATGTGAATTTGATAAAAAGGATTTCAGGATGGATATTCAGAAGACTATCAGGGAGAAAGGAAAAAGGGAGTACTTATACTAGTGCTAAAGGAGCTTCAATAGTTATATAAGAGTGGAAATACACAAAAAAACATCCAGGCCCAGCTAAAATATGCAATAAATAGATCAAGTCTCCAAAAATCATGTGGGAAAATGTGCTGTGGTCCGATGAGACCAAAGTTGAACTTTTTTTGGCCACAATTCCAAAAGGTATGTTTGACGCAAAAACAACACTTCGCATCACCAAAAAGAACACCATCCCCATGGTGAAGCATGGTGGTGGCAGTATCATACTTTGGGGTTGCTTTTCTTCAGCTGTAACTGGGCTTTAGTCAAGGTGTAGGGAATTATGAACAGTTCCAAATACCTGTCACTTTTGGCCCAAAACCTTCAGGGGTCTGCTCGAAAGCTGAAGATAAAGAGGAATTTCACCTTCACCTCCCAACAAAACAATGACCCCAAGCATACATTAAAATCAACAAAAGAATGGCTTCACCAGAAGAAAATTAACATTTTGGAATGGCCCAGCCTGAGCCCAGACCTAAATCCAAAAGAAAATCTGTGGGGTGATCTGAAGAGGGCTCTGCACAAGAGATGCCCTTGTAATCTGACAGATTTGGAGCACTTTTACAAGGAAGAGTGGGCAAATATTGCCAAGTCAAGATGTGCCATGCTAATAGACTCATACCCAAGAAGACTGAATGCTGTAATTAAATCAAAAGGTGCTTCAACAAAGTATTAGTTTAAGGGAGTGCACACTTATGTAACCATCTTATTGTACGCTTTTTATTTTTTATATTTTTCCCCTAACAGATTTGTTTGTTTTTCAATTGAATTGTACAGGTTATAGGTCACTTTAAAGGTGAGAAAAGTTTTGAAACGATTTATTATGGTCTAATTTTTATATCACAAAAACCTGGCATTTTAATAGGGGTGTGTCCAGTTTTTCTATCCACTGTAGGTGTCCAAGGAACTCTGCGACAAAACTGGGTTGAGTTGCATGGCTACGCTTGTAAAGACTCTAGTGGTTGTCAGCCTAGTATAAACCTATGAACATATGAACCTGAACAAAGGAACTGAGCAGGGTGTCCTCTTTCCCTTTTGTTATTTGCATTACATTCAGAGCCATTTGCAAAAAAATAAGAGGCTCATAAATTCAAGGATATTATTGGCATGGCAATCAAAAAAAGTTGGCTTTATTTGCAGCTGATATGATTTTATACATGATAAAACCAGAAATGGACATCTCAGTGTTGTGGGACATTCTGAGACAGTTTCAGATCTTTTCAGGATATAACATTAATAAAAATAAAACAAAGGCTACAGCTGTACACTATGTACCCACACATGAATTAGTTCAGCAATACCCATATTTATGTGGACAAAATACAATTTAAAAGTATGGGTTAAAAGGATTATGTTATGGCAACTAAAGATATGTGGGAAGAGACTAAACAAAAGCCGCACATGTTACCAGAGGATGCAACTCAGTTGGGTTGCATGGCTAGGCTTATAAAGGCCCAGGTGGTTGTTAGCTTAATATATATGAACCTATGAACTGAGAAACTTGAAGCTGTTGTTCATGAATATGGATAATAAGATACAAGCAGTGAAAATGTTTTTTGTTTTTTTTATACACAGGTCAGGAATATTTGTATCATCCAGAGGAGAAGTTGTACGAAGTAATTAATACAAAGTTGAAGGATTTTATTTGAGAGGGGAAGAGTCAAGGGGCAAGTAGAATAAGTTGATCTTTTCAATTGAGCAAGGTGGTTTAGGATTACCTGATTTGAAGGGATATTTTAGAGTTAAACACTTAAGGCTCATATGTATAACACAAGCAGAAAGCTATAATTAAAAGTGTCGAGGAATGATGATTACGCAGGGTGTACATTTAAGAAATAAGGAGAGAGCGGGATTTTGGATGCAGATCTTTAAGGAGAATAACAACAGCCTTACAAAATATTATATTCATAAAGTAGCAGAAAGTATTCTAAGAACGAAGCCAATGGAGATTCTGCCAATAAAGATGACTGCAATTTAGGGGTACAGAGAATAGGCAAGAAGGGCTGGCATTTACTAGATAAAACTGACAATGGAATCAAGGCATTGGGAGCAAATAATTAGGGATGGAGAGGTAATAGAATGGGAAGAGGCCAAGAAGATACTTGGACTGCAGTCTAAAGATGGCCTTCCCTATCAGGAACTGATATCAGTGTAAAGGCAAAGAGAAAGGGATAGGGGAATCTTAAGTGAAAGACCTGCTCTGGTAGAATTTTTAGTTGAATCTAGAACAGAAGCTGCTTTTAGAAAATGATAATTAGTAAGAAGACATATAAAATGTTGCATGGTAACAATAGGAATCAATCAGAGGAGATTAGAAATGATTGGGAAGAGAGATTAGATAAGCAATTCACAGGGAAACAATGAGATGACATAAGTATGTCTACCAAAAATGTAACAAAGTCTAGAAGATTTAGAATTTTTACTTAAATAGGTATTTTTATATCCAAAGCAGCCTCCAAAGAATTTTTCTGCAAGTAGATGGCAAATGTTGGTGGTGAGATGGGGAAAAAAGAGGTAACTGGGAAGATATGTTTTGGGAGTGTAATGAGTTGGCAAACTCTAAAAATTCCTCTGTCAGAAATATGGGGTGAGCAAATGAGTGTAACTAAGAAAATTATTTTCTGAGCCTGGAAACAGCATCTGGATTACCTAGACATAGTAAGACCTTGCAAAGTTAAATTCTGGTGGCTGCCAAAAAAGTAATTCCTAGAAAATAGAAATCAAAGTCTAAAGCAACCATATTTGAAGTAGTAAATATTTTAACTGAGATAAAAGGGCTAGAAGTGGGATTCTTAGAAAAGAGTGAGAGCGTATTGCACAGAAAAATGGAAATTGTAGGAACGATACATACAGAATAACATTTTGAGGGAGGAGTGCGGTATAAGGCAAGGCAGGAATTCAGCAATTTATGTAATGCTGAATTGATGATAATTGTACAGAAGAATATATGTGACATCTAATGTTTGTAACTGTGAATGTTAATATGTTTTTTTTCTTTTATACAAATGGATGTTTGCCTATGTCATGAGTAATAAACGTGTTAAATTAAAAAAGGTTGAGATGGGCATGCACCTGATGTCATGAGATCAGGGATGGCATGCATATACATCTGATGTTAGAGGATAACGGATCGGATAGGTATATGTTTGATATTAGGGGCCAAGCATGGGATGGGTACACACCTGTTGTTAGGGCATCAAGGGTGGAATATGTATACACCTGATTTTAGGTTCAAGGATGGGATGGGTATACCCCAGATGTTAGGGGATCAAGGATGTGGTGGGCAAAAGCCTAATGTTAGAGGTCAAGGAGAGGATGGGTACAAATCTGATGATAGGGTATCAAGGATGGGATTGGTATACACCTGATGTTAAGGGATCAAAAATAGTATGGGTATACATCAGATGTTAAAGGATCAAGGATGGGATTGGTATACACCAGTTGTTAGGGAATCAAGGCTAGGATGAGTATATACCTGATGTTAAGGGATGAAACATGGGGTTGGTATACATCTGATGTTTGGGGATCAAGGATGGTATTGGTATACACTTAATGTCAGGGGACAAAGGATGACATTGATATACACCAGATGTTAGGAGATGAAGGATGAGATGGGTACACACCTGATGTTAGGGTATAAGAATGTGACTGGTATATATCTGATGTTAGGGGATCAATGATGGGATTACTATATGTCTGATGTTAGGGGATTAAGGATGGGATTGGCATACACCTGATGTTAGAGGATCAAGGATGGGATTGGTATACATGTGATGTTTGGGGATCAAGGATGGTATTCTTATATACTTGATGTTAGGGGATAAAGGACAAAATTGGTATACACCAAATGTTAAGGGATCAAGGATGAGATAGGTACACATCTGATGTTAGGGTGTAAAGGGTGTGACTGGTATTCACCTGATGTTATGGAATTAAGGACAGGATTAGTATACATCTGATGTTAGGGGATTAAGGATGGAATTGATGTATACCTGATGTTAGGGGATCAAGGATGTGGTGGGTATACACCTGACTTTATGGGACAGGGCAAAGACACACATGAATGTGCTTTTTTTAAGACAGTGCAGGGGGAGAGTTGGCTGATTATGACATCATGCCATGTTACCTAAGGAATGGTCAAACTTTGAAGAACTTGAAGTGGCTGGTGTTCTAGTTAGGGTTTTTATTAGGGTGAATGTCAAGAGGTCTGCACAGTCTTACTTGCAACTGCATTTTTATTACTGACAGTTCATTTAATTTTGAGTTTGCAACTATCCATATTACTAATTCCACAGAAGTCCATTTTGCTTGGATACATCACTGTGGTGCCCACATGACACAAATGTTGTTCTAAATTAGTAGGTAAACCCACTAAGAACAAATGTCCCATTCAGTGGTAACACAGGAGAACTGACTAGTCAGGTAACTTGTGTAGAATCACAAAGCAAACCAATAACCATTGGAGACTAAGGGAAAAATAAAACCCTGTACAACATGATTAAGCTTATTAATAGTTCATGGCCTTAATCATTTGTCATAAACTGTCAGATTAATAAATATATGCTACTTTTTCAGCCCATTTAAAGGTTGATGTAAACATTTGTACTGCTGCCACCTTCCTGCATTTAAATCGATTTCTTTCATGTCTTACATGTTTCCTATTCTATTCCAACTTATTCTTCTTTGCTAACTAAAGACAGTCAAGCAGGATTAGAAGTCACTTGTATGGAAAGAGATTTCTTGAATTCCAGTTCAACAGGTACAATTTCCCAGTCATAATTTCTCTGTAAAGTAATTTCATCTAATGTTTATATTTGCAGGGTACTTCATGACCACCCTTACTGTTATTTAATAAAACTATGTTCAGAGGCCACAGCTGTCAAAAAGAGAAAAGAAAAATATTAACAATTGTCTCAGAGATGGTTTGCTCTGTTTGTACATGAACAGTTTTTTTTTTCAATAAAATAGCTAAATAAAGAGGAATCTGAATAATCTTGGATTGTAGAACTGCACTTCTGCTCTGAGTATACATAAATGTCTGTTTCCAAAGTAACGTTAAAGCTTTAGAAATGTCAAATGATTTGCTCAAAGTCAGAAAGTAGAGGGGAAGAGGTTGATAGATTCAGACTCATAAATGCAGAATATTTCTCATGCATACAGCCACTCACTCACTCATTGACTTAAATAAACAAATTATAAATAGTATTTGGAAGTTTATTGCTTCTAGTACTAGATTTTGTCAAACACAAGATGTTTATTTAAGAGATCTTAGTTGCTTCCAAAGTGGTTTTGCATAAAATTGTCAGTTTATTCCAGCAGAGGGCATGACTTACCAATCAACAGCAATGCAGCAGTAAAACTAAAGTGCATACCTTCTTGTGTAACTACAGCCATTTCCAAATCGAGCGCACTATCTTTGACAGATAGCTGCAATATGCAAATACTCTGACAACAGTTTACTTTGTAATCTGACTTTAATTATTTAATCATATTGTGAATTAGTTTAATTTATTTCTCTTGGTTAAGTACATTGAATCACAATATACTGATGAACTTTGAGTTCCCCTGCAGAAATGTTGAGGTACTTAGATACTTTGCTGCCCAGGTGAAGGACTTCATAGTCTAAAACCTCCTCAGTAAGTTGCTGTTCTAAATTTTATGTAATTCACTGTATTACTTTAAAGGAATGAATCCACTGCTTCATCCGTCCATCCTCAACCCCTTTTTCCCATTTTGCACGTGGGGTCAGGGTATTATTCAGCAGTAACAATCATCTCAAGCCAAGGTTTACACTGCCAGGTGGCTAGCCCTGCCTTGGTAGTTTATTCTTACCACTTAATTGCACACACACACTTTCACCTATGGCCAATTTTGAGTGTCCAGTCCACCTACTGCATGTCTTTAGAATGTGGGAGGAAACCAATCTGACTGCAGGGAGGACATGCAGACTCCGCACAGAAGACACCCCAGCCAAGAATCGAACCGGAGAACCTATTGCTGTGAGGCAACAACACTAACCACTGTTGTTATTCTCAGAGAAACACAATGAGTTGCATGGACCTCATTTAGTCATGTTGACAAGTATATATATATATATATATATATATATATATATATATATATATATATATATATATATATATATATATATGGGTTCAGTTTATAACATCGAAATACTGAAATGTCGAATTTCAGTATCTCGAAGCTATAAAGTCGAATGTTAAAAATAGCGAACGTTCATAATCGCGAATTTGACGTATGTCGAAAATATGTCGAATTCGCGGTTATGAAGTTGCGCTATGTAATGTCCGGGTTTGTGTTTTGTTGGTGCGCAGTGCCGTGTTTGGATGTAGGTGTTATGTCAGGTAAGTGAGTGTTTTGTAAGGGTTTTGAGTGGGAGTTAGAGTGTGTGTGAGGGATTGGAGAATATGCGTGTGTGAGCTTTTGTGTTGTGTTTGTGCGATCTCGGAGTTAGTATATGTAAGTAGGGGGGTGGGGGGCACAGTGAGTTGTGTATGTGTGTTGTTTTTTTGTTTATGTTGTGATGTGGGTGTTGTGTTGTATGTTTAGTGTAGTGTGTGCAGTGTTTTCGGTTATGTGGTTTCGCGGTTTTTGTTTGTCGGTGTTTTGTGGATTCGGTTTTATAGTCTTGAGATACTGACATTCGATATTTCAGCATTTCGAGGTTATAAAGTGAATCCGTATATATATATATATATATATATATATATATATATGTGTGTGTGTGTGTGTGTGTGTGTGTGTGTGTGTGTGTGTGTGTATATATATATATATATATATATATATATATATATATATATATATATACGGGTCTACCGCTTTTCATCGAATACCACGTATTCGAAAAAGAGCAGTAGACTGCTCAATTACGCGAAAGTGCACTTTTGCAAACTCAGCTTCTACGAATGGATCGCACCACAGTGGTGGGCAACAGGAAAACATGCTATGTCCTCCACTGTGATGTGGTAGTTATGGACCTTAGGGTTAGGGTGCGGGTCATGGTAAGGGGATAGCCCTACTAGCTATCCCCTTACCATGACCCACGCCCTAACCCTAAGGTCCATGACTACTGCACCACAGTGGAGGACAGGCTATCCTCCACTGTGTTGCGGTAGTTACGGACCTTAGGGTTAGGGTGCGGGTCATAGTAAGGGGATAGATAGTAGGACTATCCCCTTACCATGACCTGCACCCTAATCCTAAGGTCCATAACTACTGCACTAAACATCAGTATGAAGCACGTTCGCTGAAGCAGGTTTCGCGAAAGTGCACTTTCAATTAAGTGCACTTAAGTGTAACCCAGGGTCTACTGTGTGAGTTCGAAGAAGTGTATTTTCGAACTTATACAGTAGACCCATATATACATACACAATCAATGACAGAGTTATTTATGATAAAATATAGTAAACATAGATATTAAAATGTGTTCCATTTCATCTTTGAAGACTTATCATTTAATAGTAGTGCTTAAACATAAGCTCCTTGTTTATTTGCTTTGGTTAACACAAACAAGGTGATGAGGATGACATTTTTCTTCATTTTCTTCTTCTATTTTTTTTTTTTTTTCAGTTTTTCTGTGCTGATTGCCTGTCATCCATTTGAAGTACTACTGCAATCACAGTGCAACCATCATTCAGACAGCCATTATGGGATTTTTTTTTCTGTTATTCCCTGCATCTCCTAAAGTGGTCCTGTATAATGACTTTTTTGTGCTGAGCACTCCATTGCACAAAATAATAAATTTCTTTCGTCTATTTTACCATATTTCAATACTAAATTCAACAAAGAAAGTAAGGATCTGTAGGGAGTAGTAAGGTAGCATATAAACTCTGATAATTTATTATTTTTTATGTTTAAATTGTACTTGATGTAAATCCTGCAGCCTTGCTTGATTTACGATTTGCTGTTTTGTTTGACTTGCTTAATTGTCTGTGTCAGCATACTGTCACGGGCTGTGTCTGTAAACAAGTCTGCTCTGCTCCAAGTATGTATCTATCCAGCGACCAAAAACAAGCAAACAAACAAGTGCAACCACACAAAATGTGCATTTTTTTTTATAAAAGGTACAGAATTAAACTGTGTACAAATGATGATACAGCTGTGTTTTATGCATGCTGAAATACATTCCATCTTCAGAGTACTTCATTTTCACACTGACAACACCTGCTGGCATGATAGGTACTTCTCCCCCCTTATATTCTTCATTTTAGAACAGACTTTTTTTGCAGAACAAATCTGGACATATTAAGTGGATGGGCAATCTCACAGACCAATTTGTCTGCAAGCTTAGTAATTACCTGTGAACCTATACATTCTCCATATTCGCACAGTTTGAACATGTACATTCAGTTATTAACTCTAAGAGATAAAAACAATAATATTTCACATGCTCGGTACATGTGCAGGACATTAAAAGTTAAGATTTGCAGTACTGAACCATAAATGAGTCACTTCTATCTTTCAGACTTGCCATGGTTTGATTCCCATAAGTTCCACTTGTATAATGTACGGATTTCAGTGCATCATAAAAAATCATCATTACACTTGAAATCCTCCTGAAAATTATCATCTCTCTGCCCTGAATGGATCCTAGATTCAGGATGATTGCAGCATTAGCAAAGGTAAAAACAAAATTCAGTCTTAAAATATTCAAACTACGTGAGGACCTTATGAGGGAATAAAGTCAGTACCTCATCTAAGTACATCAAACTACATTGCTACTGAATTTACAGCTGCATCATTTGCTCTTCCCTCCCACCACCATTTATCCTGCACTGTGTTGAGTAACTCATTAGTACTATGATGAAAAATAAAATCAAGAAACGCATTTCACTTGTGCAGCAGAGTTTTAGTACAGTATTGTCTTCCAACATCTGACTTTAATCTTTAAGAAACAGCTCAGGTGTGGTACTAAGCTGTGAGGTCTGAATCCCTTCCACTACCCTTCCACTACCACTTACAGACAGCATGACATAGTCACTTAATTTCGTTGTGCTCCAGAATATTCCCCCACTACACAGTGTCTCTCTTGTGCCCTGTAAGATCATGTTCAAAGATCATAAAGTAGGAGCAATGGCAAGCATCCTTACTGCAATCAACATGCTGAATCAATCAACATGCCTAGGACTGAACAGGAAAGCTAGGGCAGACTGGATTGAGTGCCAACAGCTATCACCGCTATCTCAGGGGAGCATGTGGGCTTCCTCACCAAATGAAAACAGAGGCCATTACAGGACACACTAACAGCTAGACAGCATGGAACAGTACACGCTCAACACAACAAAAGTAGATCCAGAACATGCTTAAGGATACTTCTGGCTGATGTTACACATACTGCATTCCTGCAAGCAGTCCAACTCCCAAAATGTTACAGTCATATAAATAAAAAATTGAGAATATAAATCAACACAAATCACACTGGTCAAGGGACAGGATCACATTCCTCATCCCAGCACAACATGTAAAATAACCAGACAAAGAGTGAAAATCAGAAGTCTGTCTACATTCGTGGCATCTGTTCTCTTATACTGTCAGTGCGAATCAAGTCTGTTTTGAGCAGAGCTGATGTACAAGCACCATGGCTAGAGGTCAGCTTAGTGGTAGAGCAGCTGAAATTGTGACCCAGAGGACATCACTTTTGTGCTCAAAATGACAAATGCATTCTTTTCAGTGCTCTGCTTCTGGACTTGGATCAGGGCCTTTACCTGCAATGCTTGTAATGGGTATATCAGTTCATTAGAGCTCTTTTTCCTTCTTTATTTGTTTGCCTGATAGCAATAGTAACACTCAGCCATAACTAGGGCTATCTAAATGTATGTCATGAAACTGCTAGAAAGGAAAGCAGCAAACCAGTACCTATACATAAAAACACACTGACTAAAAATCTGGATACAGAGTAGCATACTCCTACAGATGGGACTGATACACTTGTAGGCTGATTTGCCAGTAGCAGATAATCCCAATTGCATCTGGTACACTGTATGACTACAGTCAGGACTTCAGAATAGTACATACATCAAATGAATGTGACAGGTTCATTGTACCGTACATTGCTACATAGGTTCATACTAGGCTATCTGCCCTAGGGCATTTATAAGCCTAGCCAGAGTGTGTTTGGCTTTCGCCACCCATTTTAAATTAATTTTGCTATGCGTTTTTTGAGGTTAGTATACTGTGCCTCTGTCTAACAGTGACACAGAAGTGATAGCCAGAGTAAACCTACAATCTCCCATCCACTCATCTAGATTCCTCTTGAAGAGAGTCAATGTGGGACTCTGCCTAACCTGGACTGGGATTTTATTCCAGAGTGAAGGGAGCCTCTGGGTTATGAATCTGTCCCTCCAGCATGTCCTATTTATTTCAGTGCTGAGGTTCAAGTCTCTCAAGCGCGTAGCTCGATGGGATTTGGATTTTCTGAGGTGCAGCATGTCCATTAATTCTGGGTTGGACATGGCTTTATACGTCAGGCACAGATCGCCTCTGATCAGGCAGTATGCCACTGAGTAGAGCTGGAGTTTCTTTAACCGGGCAGCATATGGCATCTGTTTGAGCCCTTTGATCCTCTTGGGGAGGTACTTTTGGGGTCTTTCCAGTTGCTGCAGGTGCCTGGTAAGGTACATCCCAAAAGGGGCATTGTACTCAATTATGGGCCTGATGAGGGATGAGTAAAGAGGTACGATGACCTCCCCTGATCTAGATGTGAATCCCTTCATGATTAGGTTGGCTATATAAAATGTTTTTCTAACCACTTTGGCCACGTGGTTGTCAAATGAGAGATTGCTATCAACTTAGGTCCCCAGGTCCCTAATGACTTCTTCTGTACTTAATGGATTACCACCTATGTGGTAATTTGTGGGCACTTTGTTTTTGCCAAAGGGGATGACTATACACTTTTTGGCGTTTAGCTTGAGGCCATGGCTCTGGCACCAGTTGTCTGTTTCTATGAGGCCCTTTTGGAGGATGCTTGTGTCGGCTGGAGAGTTGATTATGGCACCCAGTTTGCAGTCATCTGCGAACTTGGTCAGCCACAGTCCTTCTGTGTTGGCCTGTACCGAGAAATATATACCGAACAAGAGAGGTCCCAGGACTGAGCCTTGTGGGACGCCACTTGTAACTGGTTTGGAGTCTGACATGGCTCCAGCAATTCTAACCATGTGGATTCTGTCCTTGAGCCAGTTTGCAACCCATCTAGTGACATAGGGGTTTATATTTAAGCTGGTGAGCTTATCTATAATGCCCGAGTGGGGTATTGTATCGAAGGCTTTTGCGAGGTCCAGGTAGGCTGTGTGGACCACCTTCCCTCGTCAATGGCCTTGGTGACTGTTTCAAAGAAATCAACCAGGTTTAAGAGGCAGGATCTGCCCTTAACAAAGCCAAACTGGGTAGGATCCAGTGTCTGTAGGTCCCCAATATCTTTATTTATGAGGTCCATGATGATCCTTTCCATAGCTTTGCAGACCAAGCTAGTCAGGCTTATGGGGCGATAGTTTCCAGGATCCGTTGAGGCACCACCTTTGTGGAGAGGGACCACTGTTGCTGTACGCCACTCTTTGGGTACATATCCTGTAGTAAGGCTAAGATTGAACAGTAGTTTTATGTTTGGGTTTAGCTCTTCTTGGAGTTCATGTAGGATGCAGCCCGGGACACCATCTGGTCCCATTGATGCTGTGTTTTTGCTTTGGAGAGGGCGGCTCTTACCTGAGCATCTGAGATGTCAGGGGGCAGCACTCTGTTGGGATAGATATTTGCCCTTTTGGTGGGGAGAGGGGGTAGAAGTTTGCACTGAACCTGTCAGCTAGGATGTTGGCAATGTCTGTGGGCTCGGTGTATTTTTGTCATTTTGGACTAATTCTGAGCATATCTGGGAATTCCCACCCAGGTTCCTAACATAACTAAAGAAAGCCTTGTGATTATCCTTAGTGTCCTGTGCAATTTTTCTCTCTAGACTGGTCTGAGACGATTTTATGAGTGCCCGTAGTTTTTGCTAATACTGATCAGAGATGCCTTCCCTTTTGGGATTTTGCTCTATCATGTAGTAGCTTCCTCCTTCTATTGTAGTTTGTTAATGGCTGGGGTCCACCAGACAGGACGCCTGCCTTTGGAAGATTGGGTCTTGGTTTTATTTGGGATTGCATGATCCATGCATTCCTGAAGGTGTTCATAGAATGTGTTTATAAAGGATTCTGCGGTCTGGGCCGTATTTTCCACAGGCCGGGGCTTTGAAGGATTTCACCGGTTTTGAGGCGTGTGAAATTTGCTTTAGAGAAGTTTTTCACTGTGGTTTTCTGGGCAGGGGTGGGGTCGGGATGTGAATATCCAGTGAGATTAGTTTATGGTCTGATCTTACCAGTGAGGGATACACTTCTGGTCTGGAGCATAGTGTCCCCATGTTGGTGATGATCAGGTCCAGTATGTTTTCCCCTCTTGTGGGAGTGGTAACAAGTTGCTCCATAGCATTTGAGTTTATAAATTCTAGGAACCTTTGGGCTAGGGTGTTGGAGCTAGAGTAATGCTCCCAGTCTATGTTTGGGTAGTTGAAGTCGCCCAATATAATGGTGTTTGGAGAGACCTTCATATTTTCCAGTATTCTCAGGAAGGCCAAGTGGGGTTCCTGTGTTTGGGAGGGTGGTCTGTAGCAGGCTATAAACTGGAAGGCAGTTTTATCCACAGTTAGTTGCACATGGATAGTCTCTGATGCTTCGTGCTGTGCCACCAGCCTGGAGGTGTGGGTATCTTTGACGAATATTGATACTCCCTCCTTTTGTGGTTCGGTCCAAGTTTTGGGGCCGAAAAGTATGGTATGAGGTATAACCTGGTAGTGCTGGGGTGCTCTCGGGAGCCTTGAACCAGGTTTCTGTTACTGCACAGATATCGATGTTCTCCATGCTAAGGAGAGTTTCAAGTGTGTGCATCTTGAGGTTTAGACTTCTGGCGTTGAGTAGCATTACTCTTAGTTTCTTATCCCTTGTGATACCTATGGAGGTGGGTTTGTCTTTGAGCCTTGCCTAAAAAGGCACTATGGGGGTAGCAAGAGCCTTTGCCAATATCCGAAAGCCCAGGGTGACAGGTGCAAGCCGTCCCTAGCGAAGCATCGTGGCTTGTTGAGCATGTCATCCCAGGCTGACAGGCATTGGATCCCCTTTGAATGACACCAACACTTAAGCCAGTTGTTGAAATTGATCATCTTGTCTTCATATTGTGGCATCATTCTTGGTGAGGGTAAGATGCTACTCAAGGTCAGGGTCATAACGGCCTGGGCTACATGCTCAGAGAGCTCCTCTATGTCTCTTTTCATGTAGTCCAGGGAGGTACGTCTCAGGTCATTCACACCAGCATGGACAATGACTGAGTCATATTTGTACTTGCCTTGGAGTGACCTGAGTGCTTGTGTTATGTGGCGGATCCTAGCGCCTGACAGGCAGCTCACCGTGACCCTCTCCTTGTTCAGCCTGGTGAGCGGGACGTCAGTGTGCCTGACGATAGAGTCACCTATTACAAGTGTATCAGGTGTGTTGTTTAGCCTTAGGGGCTGTGACTGTTCGGCACACTGGCTTTGTGAGTTATGTGTTGCATGTGTTTTGTTTTGGGGTAGCGGTTGCTTGGGTGTCTGCTTTGGAGGTCTCTGCTGCTTAGGCAGATTTTTATTTAGAGCCTCCGAGTATGTTTTTGTGTGTTTATGTGTTTGGTTTGTTGTCGTGGTAGGTCTATGTGAGACTGGAATTGTAGTCAGTGTGGTTTCCTTCTCCTCCTGACTGGTTACGCCAGTACTGAGTTGAGAGAGCTTAGCCTCCAGTTTGGCTATATGGTTGCATCTCTCACATGTGTTGGAATTTGTTGGGAGGAGGAGAGGGTTGTCTGTGTACATGAGGCAGTTGTAACATTGCCTCAAGATTCCCAGATTCACCTGCTAGACCGGAGAGGAGATTGACAACTGACCTTTGGACATGCTAGAATAGTATTGGGAATTCCTTTATAATTGAAAAAAGGGCCAATGGGGAACAAGGTACTCAAGGGGAGTTTGTGAGGGTGTAGTGCTTTTAATTTTTTTAGACCTGACTTATATAATTGCTTTAGTGAGCAAGTGCCAGGTAACTTAAATGCAATGTGTTACAGGTAACCTAAATGCAAAAACGACAAACAGTAACTTTCTTACAAGTGAAACAAGGAAATAAGTACAGTAAGCAATGCAGATATCACTAGGGATCCACAGAAGTGCTAAAAGGCCGCGTTTTAGGTGGAATTAGCGTTTCAGGGAAATAAACAAACAAGCATACAAATAAAGCTAGATTCAGCAGGCCTGGATCTAGTCTATGCTACAGCAAACAAGGTGTACCAATTTCAGTAAGAAACAGTTAGAATATGCAGGCACTATATACATCCTTTGTTAAAAGTGTAAACCATCTGATAAAATATCTCAGTGCCCTTCAGTACAAAATGTAATGATTTTCTGTGATGAACAGTACAATACACAGATACAATAACACATCATGTTTGAATGCACATGAGTGAATGTGTTGCCATTACAGTACTATGAAAGTGACTAGTAAGCATTTACCATTGATAGCAACTCAAAGCAACTTTAAGGTGCCCCTACTCAATGATAGGAGTGTAAATAAGAAACTCCATATCCTACAAGTTCTCCTCACTCTGCAGAATGTAGATGTTGCTATCCTGCTTTGGACACAATAGAAGAGTCTTTGTGGGCTCTGTTCAAGCAGCTTTATTATATCCAAACACATCATGATAGAAGTTTACTGACTAACTTAAGTAAGTTATATACAAACTGACTACTGCAATCATACATGCTCACTCTCTGGCTGCACTCTCAAAATGGCACTGGGAATAGTACGTGCCCGGTATTTATATGTGCATGTTCAGTCCTTGATATGCTTCTTAAAGACATAGCACATATACTCTGATCTACAGTAGACATCTGTGCTGTTACCAAGACTTGGTTTAAAGCTGCAGAAAGTATTCTGGTACTGGAAGGATACAGTGCCTTCCACATATTTAGACCAACAGTAGCACAGATAGCGGCTAAAGGTGGAGGTGTCTCAATCTATATTCATAGCAAATGCAACTCTAGGTTAGTTAAACAAGATAATAACCTGGAGTTGTTTGAAATGAGCTGAACTGAGGTGGGCTGAGCTGAAATACCCAACGGCTAGAGGCTACTGAGCTTCCCAAAAAACATAAGTTGCCTGTTTTTTTGCTTGATTATACTATTTACTGCACTTTTTATTGTGTTCTGTTTATTTAATACTGTATTTTAATACTATAAACTAAACTGCAGTGTTTGTACTGCATTTGTCTGCCTTACTGTCCCTATTAAATCATATTTTGTTGCTGTTTTCACTGTTGTAAAGTATTGTTTGCTATTTTCACTGTTTGCAAAGTAATTGTTGCTACTTTTTATTGTTTGCAAAGCATCTGTTCTCTTTGTTCTGTTTTCCCGCCAAGCAGTGTTTTAAATAACTGATTTGTTTGCTGTTTAACACATTCTTTAGGGTGGTCTCCTTAGTGTTTTTCTGCAGTTTAAATATTTTTAGCATTTTATTGCTGTTTTTATGCATTTTAAAACTTTTTTTATTCCTTCCTGCCTAAATTAGTGTAGCTAGTAGCTGTATCATAGTCCAGATACAGGTTTACTGCATCTGGGTCTGCTTGTAGTGACTGTTGTATTTTGGGCACATTTTCCAAGCCATCTTTGATTGGAAGGGACCCTTCTGTGCCCTTGTGAGAGAAGTGTGCTGACTGGAACCTGCCTGGTGAAGGGTGATTGGTTTACGGCTTGGAGTAAATGCCCACATTGGTTCTTTAGATTTTAAAAACATTTTTCTTTAAGTTTTCAGCTTCTGCTATTTACGGCCTGTGTCTGAGCCAGTTTCTGCTTGTTTGTGCATCATGCAGCACCATGCACTGCCTCACAAATGTGTGCCATAGCTAGACAAATAAATTTGACAGTTTCTCCCTTAGATACAGCTGTAGTACATTAGTGCAGTCCTCATCTTTAGTATGTCTATGGTCTAAGAACTATTGCTACTGAGCTGTGACATATTAAACCTGCAGCCAAGAACCCCATCAGAAATACCCATCTGCAGTGCACCTCCTAGATCAGTTCTGAAAGCACCCCCTTTCTGATAACAGTTCTTCAATCCTGCATTATGGATGGACTACCCTTCTACCCTTCTTTCTCCTGCCAGCCTTGTTGACTTGGGTCTCCTGAGGCAGTGTAGCAATTGTCTCATGTACATTGACAACCCTCTACTAATAATTCACTCTAGGACAGAGTGCAAGAGTTGTATCTACACCAAGAATCTTGAATCCCTGCTTCCTCTGACTCAAAACAGTAACACTGAAGAGGTTGTCAACTCACCCACCACTACTAATGGACATAGTACCACTACTCATACACATATCACACATCCAACACATAAATCAACATACCCAGAGGTTCTGTCAAAAAACTTACTGAAATACCAGAGAACTCTAAAACAAAAGACCGCTACAACTAACACAGTTCCCACAGTACCCAAGACACATAACAACAACAGTGTCTCACCTACCAAGCCCTGAAAGAGTAACGCTCAAAACCAAATTTTCTTGACACTGGAAACACCATACATGAAGGTCTCATTCACCAGGTTAGATAAGGAGAAAGTCATGGTCAGCTTCCTGTCTGGTGCCAAGATTCAGTCAGGTCTCTCAGCAACAAGTACCATTATGACTCTGTCATACCTTGAGTTGGAGTGAACGACCTGAGATGTACCTCACTGAAAAACATGCAGAGAGACATGACTGAGCTCTCTGAGTATGTGTCCCAGGCAGATATGTCCCTATCTTTGAGCAGCATATTACCCTCACTTAGAATAATGCCACAGTATAAACAATAAATTACTGATTTCAATAATTGGCTTAACTTTTGATGTCATTCAAAGGAGATCCAGTTTCTATCCAGTTTCTGTCAGCCTTGGATTACGTGATCAAATAACTGCATTTCTTTGTCAGAGATGGTTTGCACCTGGCACCACTAGGCTTTCAGCTGCTGGCAAAGGGTCTTGCTTCCCCCATAGTGCCTTTTTTAGTCAAGGTCTCAAAAACAAAGTTGCTGACATGAAAATTGCCAACCATAACAAAATAAGAGCTATGCTGCTAAACACTAGGAGCTCAAACCAAAAACTGCACACGCTGGAAGCACTTCTATTCTTGCAGGATGTAGATGTCTGTGCAGTCAAACAAACCTAGTTCAAGGCCTCACAGAGTACCTCAGCCATGCAAGGCTACAATGCCGTCCACACCTTCAGACTGCAAAACAAATGTGAGAACCAAAGGAAGTGGTGTTTCTATCTATATTAGAGAGAAATTCACCTCCTGACTAGTTAGATTGGACAACTCCATGGAGTTTCTCCAAGTTCAGATTACTGTGGGTAAGACCCCCATTCAAGTCATAGCTAGTTATAGATCCCCCTCCATGGATCATGATATGCATGAGGCCTACTTGACCAAACTGGAGTCAATCCAAGTGTGACGCCTGGGCACTAGCCCAGTAATCAAGGAGCCTCAATCCTCACCACTAGTACCAGTGAGGGGCGTGCACATTGAGGGAATAACAAGTACACAGACAATAAAGTACAATTTCCCTTAATAGCACACAGAAATCACAGTCAGTCTTGGGCTGGTTTCTCTCTTTCTTGCAGATCTCCAATAAAACATTCCCCACTGGCACAGCTATAGGGTTCAGATCTCAGCCGAGTAGTCAAGCCAAAATCTCCAGTGCCCTCTCTATCCAACCAGTGCTTCATGTTGAGGAATTAAACCCGCACATAAGGCAGCTGTTTAATCTCAGCCTTACCACAGGATACATGCCCAAGGAGTGGCGTATGGCAACTGTGGTCCCACTCCACAAAGGCGGCGCCTCTACGGACCCTTGTAATTACCGGCCCATAAGCTTAACAAGTCTAGTCTGCAAAGCTACGGAGAGGATTATAATGGAGCTCATAAACAAAGATATAGGGGACTTGCAGACATTAGACCTGACTCAGTTTGGCTTTGTCAAGGGAAGATCATGCCTTTTGAACTTGGTTGACTTCTTCGAAACAGTCACCAAGGCCATTGATGAGGGAAAGGCAGTCCATACAGCCTACCTTGACCTTGCAAAGGCTTTCGACACAATACCCCACTCGGGTATTGTAGAAAAACTTGCCAGCTTAAATGTAAACCCATATGTCACAAGATGGGTTGCAAACTGGCTTAAGGACAGAACCCACAGGGTTAGAGTTGCTGGCGCTGTGTCAGACTCCAAGCCGGTCACGAGTGGTGTCCCACAGGGCTCGGTCCTTGGCCCCCTATTGTTTGGCATCTACTTCTCAGAAGTACAGACCAACATGGGAGGACTTTGGCTGACAAAGTTTGCAGACGACTGCAAACTGGGCGCCATAGTGGAAAGTGCATCGGACACGGATATCCTTCAGAAGGGACTCACGGAAACAGATAGCTGGTGCCAGAGCCATGGCCTGAAGTTAAACGCCAAAAAATGGATAGTCATACCCTTCGGGAAAAACAAGGTAACCCCAAGCTACCATAGAGGTGGCAATCCACTAAGCACAGAAGAGGTTATCAGGGACCTGGGGACCCAGGTTGACAGTGGCCTTTCTTTTGACACTCACGTTGCTAAAGTGGTTAGAAAGACCTTCTACATTGCCCACCTGATCATGAAGGGATTCACATCCAGATCTAGTGAGGTCATTGTTCCCCTGTACTCTTCACTTATCAGACCAATGATCGAGTACAATGCCCCATTCGGGATGTATCTCACCCGACATCTGCAGCAAATGGAGAGACCCCAAAAGTTCCTCACCAAAAGGATAAAGGGACTCCAAAATCTGTCATATGCTGCCAGATTGAAGAAACTCCAGCTCTATTCAGTCGTATACCGTCTGCTCAGAGGTGACATGTGCCTGACATACAAGGCCATGTCCAACCCAGAATGAATGGACATGCTCCACCTCAAAAAATCCAAATCCACCAAAACCACTAGAGCAAGCGACTTAAACCTTAGCACGGATATAAATAGGACGTGCTGGAGGGATAGATTTATCACTCAGAGACTCCCTATGCTGTGGAATAAAATCCCAGTCCATGTGAGGCAGAGCACCTCGCTGACTCTGTTCAAGAGAAATCTAGACCTGTGGATGGGAGATCGTAGGTTTACCCCGTGAATCATCTCTGTGTCACTGCTGGACAGAGGCACAACAAACTAATGGGCACAGTATTTTTTCATATAAGGGGTGGCGTAAGCCACAAAAATTTGGGCTAGGCTTATAAATGCCTTAGGGCAGATAGCCTAGTATAAACCTATGAACCTATGAACCTATGTCCCTGCCCAAGTAGCTGACATGCACACACTTTGAGATTTAGTTTATATACAAACACACCGACACTCCTGCGGAAGGCTAGCACAGGTTTTCCAGCTATGCCTCCTCCTGCCAGGCTACCAGGTAGTAATCACTGCCACCAACTACTCTTATCAGCTACTAATAAGGCCGCTCCCTAAGGGTGACCAAATTCACTGTGTAATATTACTATTATCCAAATAGTAAGTGTGACTGAGCAGTTAGACTATTGGAGTGGCTTGGCCAGTATCACCAAATACATGCAAGTACTCTCTAAGAGCTTAAATTATCTCTATACAAAACAGCCACAGTTGAAAAGTTAAAAAATATTTAATAATAAATAATAAAAGCACAACACAAATCTCATCAATTCAACAAAGTGCTAATCAAGAGTTCAGAGATCACAGGAAACTTTTAATACAATATTGTAGGATCGTCTGACATAAATATAGAAAACAGCTGGACTAATCGGACTATATTTCTATCTAACTCTAAGAGAAATACTAAAGTCTAAGATCCTATATACACAGCAAAGCAAGTGCTGGTGAGCTGATGTCAGCTTTAGACAAAATCCAAAATGCTCTCCTTTCTTTCTGTCCTTAAATTGATAACACAGTACTACTGAGTAATTTCAGATTACATCATTCTTAGCAATTTTGATTTAGTTTCCAGGCTCACAGAACTTAAACATTACATTTCTTTTTGTAATCTGCACCTGCAGGAAGCCACAGCAATAAAATACATTTTACTGTCTAGTAATTAACTCTTGTCCTAAGACAATAGAAAGAATTGCTTAGTCCAGACATCCTGTAGCCAGGCTTGAGATCAAACAGTCCTAAAATGCTTAACTTATCAGCTTTCTTCTAGCAGTGTGCCCCGTGGTTACATTTTTGAAGCTCAGAACATAACACAAATTTCTTACATTTGTTACACAAGCCTGTGGAGCCTATTAATATTTGCAATGACATAGAATTATTTACAAAATTCTATCTAGCTAGGCTGACAGCTTTCACATATCTCCCCCCACCCTGAGACCTCAAGCTAGTTTTTCAAGTGATCCTTGAGAAACGTTGCTTGAGAAGGTTAGGTCTGTCTGGGTATACCTTACCCCATTCCCTGTTTTGAGAGCCCATCTGCATTGGTAATGCTAATCCCACTGTGGTGCTGCACTGACATATATGCTTACAATGCTAGGCTCCATCTTAGCAACTTGGCATTTTGCTGGCTGGCTCGGTGTAACCATGTTAGAGGATTGTGATCTGTAACTACAGTTAATTTCCTTCCATACAGTTAAGGCTGAAGTTTCTGCAGTGTCCACACTATGGCTAGACATTCCTTTTCTGCAGCTGTATAGCATTCCTGCATGGATTGCAGCCTACAACTGAGATAAACCACTGGGGGCTCTTCTCCCTCTGAAGAAATCTGGCTAAGTACAGCCCCCACCCCATGGTTCAAAGCATCCACCTGCACAGCAAATTATTTGCTGTAATCTGGACAGGCTAACACAGGGGGTAATCCCAAAGCTTCTTTAAGCTTTTGGAATGGCTGCTCACATGCTGGGGTCCACAGTACCTTATCTGGCCTGTTTTTCCATGTCAGGTCTGTGAGGGGTGCAGCTATGGTACTATAACTGGGGAAGAACTTTCTGTAGTACCCTGCTGTCCCTAAGAATGCCCTCACCTGCTTTTTGGTAACAGGTGCAGGCTATGCCAGAATGGCTTCCAGTTTGGAAGGTTCTGGCCTGCACTTTTTACTCCCCACTCTATTTCCCAGGTAGGCTACCTCTGCCATACCCACCTGACATTTGCTCAGCTTAATGGTCAACCCTGCCCTCTGTAGTCTGCCCAGCACCTCCCTGACATGTTGAAGGTGCTCTTGCCAGAAATAACTGTAGATGGCAATATCATCTAGGTAAGCATCTAGGTAAGCAAGGGCAAACCCTCTTACTCCAGCTAGGATATGGTCTGGAAAGTTGCTGGGGCATTTTTCATCCCAAAGGGCATCTCTGTGAACTCATACAAGCCAAATGGAGTCACAAAGGCTGAACTCTCTCTAGCTCTGGGAGTCAAGGGCACCTACCAGTAACCCTTGGTAAGATCAGTGGTGGTAAGATACTTAGCCTCACCCAGCTGCTCTAGGGCTTCATCTGACCTAGGCATGATGTAAGCATCTGACTCTATGTGAATATTTAATTTCATATAGTCCACACATAACTTGGTGCTGTCATCCTTCTTTGGCACCAGCACCAGTGGGGAGGCCCAGGAACTGTTGGACTCTTGAATTACCCCTAGTTCCAACATTTCCTGTATCTCCTCCCTCATAGTCTGTTTGACTGTCTCGGGCACCCTATAAGGGGCCTGTCTAATAGGCCTTTGGGATCCTGTATCCACCTGGTGCTGCACCAGGGGGGTGTACCCTGGTTTTCCAGTGAACATGTCCCCAAACTCCTGTGACACTGCTGGGATTTCTTGAATGCAGGTAGGAGATAGCTGCTGGGACATTGCTACTCCTTCGACTGAGGTGTCAGTCTGAGCCTCACTGAGATCACTCACCAGATCTTCCTCAGACTACTCCTGCAATCCACTGCAAATACTCAGCACAAGGGCCTCCCTATCATGGTAAGGTATCATCATGTTAACATGGTACAATTTGTGCTCCTACCACCTGCCTAGCAGTTCCATACTGTAGTTAACATCACTGACTTTCCTTATCACCTTGTAGGGACCCCCCAAGGTTGCTTGCAGCTTTTTGTGTCTGACAGGAATGAAAACCATTTCCTGCTGCCTTACAGCATACTCTATAGCTTGAGCATTCATGTCATACCAGACCATTTTCTGCTGTCAGGCTTCTGACAGCTTCTCCTGGGCCAAGCCTGTGAGTTCCCTGAGCCTTGTTCTGAGGTTTAGGACATATGCCACAACAGACTCCTCATGGGATTCACACTCACTCTCCACACATCACGAATTATGCCTAGAGGCCACCTCACCCTATGCCCATATAACAACTCAAAGGGTGAAAAACCTGTGGATTCCCGGGGAACCTCTCTGTAAGCAATCAACAGATTGGGCAAATATTTGTCCCACTCCCTCTTAAACTGATCTTCAAATGCCCGCAGCATGTACTTGATCGTAGAGTTTAACCTCTCAACAGGACCATTAGCCTGGGATGGTAGGGGGTGGTCTTCAGGTGCTTCACCCCACAGTACTTTCACAGACAAGCCACAGGTTTGACATGAAATTGGTAACTCTGTCAGTCAGTATTTCTTTTGGGAAATCTACTCTGCTGAAAATCTCTAACAAAGCCACCTTTTCTGCATCAATGGAGGACAAAGCCACTGCCTCAGGGTTTCTTGTAGCATAATCTACTACCACTAGGATATACTTTTTCCCTGTGTAACTTGGGGTACTCAGAGGACCTACAATATCCATAGCTACCCTCTGAAATGGCTCCTCAATCACAGGCAAAGGCATCAAAGAAGCTCTCACCTTGTCTCCTGCCTTGCCTACCTCTTGGCACTGCTCACAGGTCCTGCAGTACCCTATTACATCTCTGGAAATTCCAGGCCAATAGAAGTTCTGCACAATATGACTCTTTGTACATTTTATGCCCATATGACCTGCAAAGGGAATATTATGGGCTATGGCTAGACGCACCAGATGGTAGGGTCTAGGCACTATAAACTGCTGTATTCTCTCACCTTCTAGCCCTCCCTCAGCGGTCCACTCTCTATACAGCAACCCCTTGTCCCAGTATACAGATTCCCCCTTACCTTGAGAATCAGGTGCCTCAGTAGCTACCTGCCTCAGGCATGTAATGTAGGGTCAGAGAGTTGAGCCTGTCTCAACTCTCTCTTTGGAACCCTTCCTAGCTCCCCCTTCCACAGGAAGTCTGCTATCCTCAGACAGTGGTGCCTCACTGTCAGCCTGGGTACTACTACTCAACTCTACCCTTGCAGTAACTCTATCCAAAGGAACATCAGTAACAACAAGCAGCTGTGACTCAACTTCAGTCTCACTGTTACAGTGTAGCTCCCTCCCTGAAGTAACCACCTTACCAGTCCTGGATGCAAGTGTGTGGTCTGTCTGGGTATCCCCCAGACTACAAGACCCACATGCTTGTCTCCAAGCCTGACTGTGTGCAACTGCATGAGCACATGGTACTGCATTATCAAAATCATTCCCTATTAGGACATCTGCAGGGGTATCATCAAACACACCTACTTGCTGGCTTCCTTTTCCCTCCTTCCAGTCAAGGTGAACCCTAGCCAAAAGTATTTGGAATGGGGTCCCTCCTAAAGCTCTGACTGAATAGACTGCCCAGGCAAGTAGTGCTCTTCTGTAACCATTGCAGGCTTCACAATGCTTATGTCAGAGGCTGTGTCTCTCTTAGGGGTCTATATTATATTGTTGACAGCTGAAAATGTCGACTCTGAATTGTTCGACACCAAAATGTACAACTACAAAAATAGTGAATGGTCAAAACACTGATTTCTTTCCAACAGAAAGAAATCCATTGGCCAAACACCAACGGCACACATAAGCAAATATATTTAAGTGGGGGGCTTTGCCCCCCCCCAACATCCCCAACATGGGGGGGCTGTGCCACCAAACACCCCTAACTAAATATTCTAACTCTGAGATTGCACTACACTCAGGGAAAGGGCAGGTGTCAGAGAATACCCAACCGATTTCTTTCTGTTGGAGAGAAATCAGTGTTTTGGCCATTCGCTAGTTTTGTAGTTCGACATTTTGGTGTTGAACGGTTCAGAGTCAACATTTTCAGATGTCAACAATATGATCGAGACCCTCTCTTAGCAATATCCTCTTTGCCATTCATTACAATAGGATATAACTTCTGGTGGTAGTTTGGTACCCTAGTTGTCTCAAGACAACCTATTGTTGGCATTTTGTCCTTCCAACTTACTAGCTCCCCCACCTTTTGTTCCCCACTTTGCCTCTGCGGACATCTATATGCCACATGGCCCCACTGGCTGCATTGAAAATATTTAACCCTAGGTCCTGGACATGTACCAGGACTAGTGGTTTCCCCTGCTACTGGCAGTTTCTGTTGGGGCAGTCTGGGCTGTCCACCATGGGTTTTCTTAGACCCATGAGCAGTACTAAGGGTCCCTTTCCTGTGCAGTGATGCTTGCTAGATATACATCTCCCTTCTTCTCCAACTCATCTGAAGTAGCACATTGTCTATCAGCTAACCAGATCCTCATATCCTGAGGCAAAGTACTAAGGGCTTGTTCCCTCACCAAAAGGTCTGCCAGCCCTTCAAAAGTGATGATCTGACATCCACTCACCCACCTATGAAATTAAGTGCTCTGTTCAACAACATATTCACACACACACACTTTCATCTGCCTTGCGTCTATGCTCACAAAACTTTTTCCTATAAGCTTCAGGTGTTAGCTTAAAAAATTCTAGCAAACAATTCTTAACAGCAGTATAATCAAAAAATTCATGATGAGATATTTTGGACAACACAGTTACAGCTTTACCATGGAGTAAGGGAGTCAGGAACCTTACCCAGAGCCTCTGGTCAACATCATACTGTTTACATACCCTCTCAAACATATGACTGAAGCTATCAAAATGATCCCCCTCTGTAAACTGCAGAAGAAATTTACCGACCTTTTGTGCTTCCCTTGCCCATTTCCTCCATGGCTCTGGCAAAGAGTCAACATCTCCTTTTCATGCTGCCTCTGCCTATCCTTCTCCTCAGCTTCCAGACATAGTGGTTTCTTATTCTCCTCAGCCTGTAGACATATTAGTCTCTCTGCTACTTCTCTTTCCAAATGCCTGGCCTCCAACTCAAGTCTCTACAGCTCCAGATGGATTTTTAAGTCCTCTGCAGAAATGTTAAGCTGTCCATTCTCTGAGTGTTGTACATCTCCATGGCCAGTCTGATCATCCTCCTAGTTGCTATCCTCTGATGCAGCTGTGACCAAAGCTGCAATCATGTCTGTTTTAGTCAGGTTTCCATGCACCAGTCCTTTAGCCTGGCACATCTCAGCCAACTGTCTCCTTGTCAGCTTACAGTACTCTTTGCTGACATGCTTGCCTGCTCTCCCTGACTAACTAAGCTAACAAAGAAATAAAAAATTGTGATCTGAACTCTGAATATTGACTGCTTGGCTGATTTAAAGTACAAAAACTCCTTCAGTGATCACTGTACTCAAGCTACAGGAATTCACTATCCACACCACTACAAGCCAATTAGTATGTGATATGGCTAACTTACCACTATCAAACAATTAATATTTGATGCAGATATCCCACCACTGCCAAAAAAATTAATATGTGATGCCCATGCACTGGCCCAGAAATCAAGGAGCCTCAATCCTCACCAGTAGCACCAGTGAAGGGCATGCACATTGGGGGGATAACAAGTACAGACACAGTAAAGTACAATTTCCCTTAAGAGCACACAGAGTTCACAGCCAGTCTGGGGCTGGTTTCCTCCTTTCTCTCCAGATCCCCAATAAGTCTCATTACTGGCACAGCTATAGGGTTCAGATCTCAGCCGAGTAGTCAAACCAAAACCTCCAGTATCTTCTCTGTCCAGCCAGTGCTTTGTGTTTCTGCCCACATAGCTCACACACATACACTTTGAGATTTGGCTTATATACAAACACACAGACACTCCTGGGGAAGGCTGGCACAGGTTCTCCAGCTATGCCCCCTCTTGCCAGGCTACCAGGTAGTAATCACTGCCACCAACTACTCTTATCAGCTACTATAAGGCCCTTCCCAAAGGGTGACCAATTTCAGTGTATAATATTATTGTTATCCAAATAGTAAGTGTGACTAAGCAGCAAGACTATTGGAGTGGCTTGGACAGTATCACCAAATACTTGCAAGTACTCTCTAAGAGCTTAAATTATCTCTATACAAAACAGCCAGAATTGAAAAGTTTAAAAATATTAATAATAAATAATAAAAGCACAAGACAAATCTCATCAATTCAACACAGTGCTAATCAAGAGTTCAGAGATCACAGGAAACTTTTAAAACAATATTGTAGGATAGTTTGACATAAATATAGGAAACAGCTGGGCTAATCTGGTTATATTTCTATCTAACTCTAATAGAAATACTAAAGTCTAAGATCCTTTTTACATAGCAAAGCAAGTGCTGGTGAGCTGATGTCAGCTTTAGACAAAATCCAAAATGCTGTCCTTTCTTTCTGTCCTTAAATTGATAACACAGTACTGCTGAGTCATTTCAGATTACATCATTCTTAACAGTTCTGATTTAGTTTCCCAGGCTCACAGAACTTAAAATTTACATTTCTTTTTGTAATCTGCACTTGCAGGAAGCCACAGCAATAAAATACATTTTACATGTAAAATCTAGTAATTAACTCTTGTCCGAAAACAATGGAAATGATTCCTTAGTCCAGACATCCTGTCTCTGGGCTTGAGATCAGTCTTAAATGCTTGACTTATCAGCTTTCCTCCAGCAGGGTGCACTGTGGTTACATTTTTGAAGCTCAGAACATAACCCAATTTTCTTACATCTGTTACACAAGCCTGTGGATCCTGTTAATATTTACAATGACATAGAATTATTTACCAAATTCTATCTAGCTAGGCTGGCAGTCTTCACACCAAGTATTGCCAAACATTATGGTCATGGGGGATTTCAATTATCCCACCATCAACTGCGAAACCTACTCTAGCCCTAGCTCACTAGCATAGAAGTTCCTTGACTTTGTTAACTCAAATGTCCTGGAAGAAACCCCAACAGCAGGAACAAACATACTAGATCTGGCCCTCACTAACATGACAAACAGATGCACCACCACAACTGTTAGATCCTCATTAGTAAAATCTGACCACAAATCAGTCACCTTCAAACTGACATTAAACCATAACTCACAAAGGGTGAATTCAAACTAAAAAAATTCATCAGACTATACCCTCCTAGAGGAAGGTATTCCTAGCTCCAACACCCAGCTAGAAGTGGTAACTACACCAAAGTTTAGACTAAAGCCCTGTACAATCACTTGGATATGTGTATAAACTAAGTTGTTCCAGAGAGAGCCAAAGCCAGAGACTCAAGTAAAAAAAGCTGCCCTGGTGGACATCCAGCATCATCAAACTTTACAACAAATGCAAATAGTTGCTGTCTAAGAAAACTAAGATGAGGCCCTAACAATGGAAAAGCACCCTTCTCAAAATCAACAGGCAAATAAGACAACATGTCAAATCTCGTAAGGATATCTTTGAAAAAAAACTTAGCAATTACAGCCGAGGATAATCATAAGGCCTTTTACAGCTGCATACATACTTTAAAAGTAGGCCCCAAGCATGTGCCAAATTTGTGACTAATGGTATCACACACACTGATCACGCAGAGATAGCAAACTTGCTAGCAGACAAATTTTGCGAAAATTTCACTTCCTTATCCCCTCCAAAATTATCACAAACCTTGCCCCCCACCCTACATATCTGACGAGCTGGTCATTATAGCCTTGTCTAATGCAAAAAACACAGCCTCTGTGGGACCAGACGACATCCCGGGCACTCTTCTAAACAAACTAAAAACATGAACTAACACTAAGTACCCTATTCAATCACAGCCTAACCACTGGCTTTGTTCCTGTGGAATGCAGAACAGCAACAGTTATTCCTCTCCACAAAGGTGGTTTAGCAACAGACTCAGGAAATTAAAGACCCATAATTCTGACCAGCCTCATATGTAAAGCGACGGAACATATCATTATGGACCTCATAAATAAAGACATAGGCAACCTCCAAATCCTGGATCCGACCCAATTCAGCTTTGTCAAGGGCAAATCCTGCCTGTTAAACCTGGTGGATTTCTTGGAAAATGTGACAAGGGGTCATTGATGATGGTAAATCTGTGCACACAGCATACCTCGAATTGGCAATGGCCTTTGTCAAAATCCCACACTCAGACATTACCGATAAACTTAGCAAACTAAATGTAAGCCCTTTCATTGTAAGATGAGTTGCCAACTGGCTCACAAACCAGTCACACAGAATCAACGTGGCTGACTCCACATCAACCAGCAGAACTGTCACCAGGGGGTGCCACAGGGGTCAGTGAAAGACCCCCCTCCTGTTTGGCATATACTTCTCAGAAGTTCAGGCTAAAACTAAGGGGCTGTAGCTGACCAAGTTTGCAGATGACTGCAAACTGGGTGCAACAGACATCGGATCCCAGTGTGTCAACTAACTGTCTTTACAGCCAAATCTCACTTGCCATACCTATTTCTTCCCTCCAGGCTATCTTTCACTTTCTTTCTCTACCTCTTACCTCCATTACTAACCACCTGAACCATTGCACTGTCTTGACAACTTCCTTTTCTCACACCTCAGAGCTCTACCAGTTAATATCTAGAAACTGTCATCACATATGTATATACCCTCAGCAATCTACAATCTCTGAACTGACTTTTCTTCCATAAAGTCCTTTAATAATGCTAATTACTTGCATAATGTAAATGGGTAGTATGTAAATATAATGTGAACCTTCTGCTCATACCATGTCCAAGCATGTTATTGTATAATACTCCTTAGCTTTGGTAGGTATTTGTAATTTGCACCTGACGTAAGTGTATGTCCAAGCTTGTTATTGTATAATATTTGTTAAGTGTATGTCCAAGCCTGTTACTGTATAATTTGTTAACTCTGTTTTTGATTAGTACTTGTATCTATTTGCTAATTGTATGTTGAGCTTTTCTCCCCGAGCCTCCACTGAAAATGGGCTCACCTAGGTCCAGTGGACCTTCCCTGTAAACAAATGTAATAAATAAAAAAAATAATAATAAATAAATAAATAATAAATAATTACAGAATTCCTCAAATTATGTCAGTATACTTCAGGAGGGTCTTACGGAGACCAACGACTGGTGTCTTAGTCATGGTCTCAAACTGAATGCAAAGAAATGCATCATCATTCCCTATGGTAACAACAATGTCCCTTCACACTATCAAATTAACAACAATACCATATGTACCTACAACGTGGTAAGACATCTGGGATCAAAAGTAGACTATAACCTTAACTTTGACCACCATGTGTCTACTGCGCTAAGGAAGGCTTTCTACATAGCACACTTGATTGCCAAAGGCATCACCTCTGGACCAAAAGAGGTTATAACCCCCTCTATATTCATCACTAATCAGGCCCATAATCGAGTATAATACCCCATTCAGCATGTACCGTACAAGGCAACTGAAACAATTGGAGAGATCTCAGCGGTTTCTAACTAAGAAGATCAAGGAACTCCAGCATGTGCCTTGCCCAGACTGACTAAAATCCCTGTCCCTATACTCAATATCATATAGACGTCTTAGGAGAGACTTATGTCTGGCTTACAGAGCAATCTCTGACCCAAATCTAAAAAATTTGCCGCACATCCATAAATAAAACGGGACTAGAGCTACCCATTCCAGGAACCTAAATATGGCCTGGGACATGAATAGGAAACTCTGGAGGGACAGATATATCTCCCACTGACTGCCACATCTTTTAAATAGGCTGCCAATTCATGTAAAGCAGAGCACCTCTATGACACTATTCAACAGGAACTTGGATGAATGGACGGGACACTGTAAATTCTTACCATGGATAGTCCCCACGACCCTTCTGAGCATGGGCAGACATTAATAAATACAATCCTGGGTATTGACTAGAGTATCTATGGTGTTATATTATATTGGGATGAATCAGCTAGGCTTGAAATGACATTCGGGTTGATTGCCTTGTAACCTCTTATGATCCTATGATCCTGTGATCTAAGTCTCCATAGATGTTCTAGTCAGCCTATATGACCCACAAAGCTCACAGCTCTTACCTAGACCTACTAGATGCACTAACCATCCAGCCAAATACCCTGTTCATGGGAAACTTTAAGTACTCCACTATGCACTGGAAAATGTACACTACCTCCAAGTCACAGGCACATTTCCTGGACTTTATCAACACAAACACCTTGGATAAGATAGTGCAGTCTCCAACAAGAGGATCAAGCATAATCTAGTACTCACCAGTATGGGAGAGTGCTGCAACCCCCCCCCCCCACTCCATGTCACATCCTCATTGATGAATCTGGAACACAAACCTGCTTCCTCAAAATAAAAATCAACCCAGAAAACCCAACTAAACCAGTAACGATTTGGTACTATACTAAAGAAAACTACATCCTATTAAGTGACAGTTTGAAAAATTCATGGCTCCCTCAAACCCTGAGAACATAGCTACCTCTACAGAATTATTTACAGAAACCCTGTACAAACATGTAAATGGATGCATTGAGGCTGCCCTACCTACCAGAAGTAAGCTCAGATCTAAAGCCAAAGCCAGACCACACTGGTGGAATCCTTACTTTAAGAGGCTATATAAGAAAAGAAAAAAAAGTCATGACCAAAATCAGAAAGATCAACTCTCAGAGACAATTGCTCTCTGATTCAACTAAACAAGAAACTAAAAGGCCTAATAAAGTCCAACAAGACCAGTTATGAGGTCAGGATAGCTCCCAGGCAAAGGACAATCACATGGCCTTTTTCAGCTATGTTAGAAACCTTGAAGATAATACTCAACAGTGTGCAGAACTGGTGGTGATTGGCACAACCTTCACTGACGTAGCAAAGGGTGATGTAGCAAATCGACTGACTGACAAATTTGTCTCTAACTTCACCCCCCCCCCCCATTCTCCTCACTAGTCCCTGTGAAATCCCTTCTAGAAACTCTTCTCCAACTATCAACAGGTAACAGGCCCTGGAGGTGCTCACTAAGGCCAGAAACATTGCTTCAGTTGGCTCAGACAATATCCTTGATTGCTGCTAAATAGCTTAAAACATGACTTAACATGACCACTTGAGACACTCTTCAGCTACTGCCTCAAAACAGGTGGCATGCCAGGTGAATGGAGAGACACAACGGTCATTATACTTCATAAGGTTGGACCATCAGTCATACCTCTCAACTATCCAAATTTTGTCCAGAATTTTGCCTGATATTATGGTCTGTTCCTCATAAAATCTGTTGTTTTTTTGGAAGTTGTTGAGGACTAAAATCACTAACCCAGCCACTGGGGATGCACAAGCCAGTGCATTTCTTTGTGCCGGTCCCAAGCCCAGATAAATGGGGAGGGTTGCGTCAGGAAGGGCATCCGGCATAAAAATTCTGCCACATAACTTATGTCATGAAAATTTCATATTTCCATACTGGATCGGTCGAGGTCTGGGTTAACAAAGACCGCCACCAGTACTGTTAGCCAACAGGGTGCTGGCAGAAATTGGGCTACTGTTGGCCGAAGGAGAAGAGGAGGGCGAAGGCATGCCCGAAGGCAGGAAGAGAGGAGGAAGGTTAGGAGTGTAGCAGTGAGGGTAAGAACTTTGAATGTTGGCAGTATGACTGGTATAGGGAGAGAGCTAGCTGATATGATGGAGAGAAGGAAGGTTGATATATTGTGTGTGCAAGAGACCAGATGGAAGGGAAGTAAGGCCAGATGTTTAGGAAATGGGTTCAAATTGTTCTATCATGGTGTGGATGGCAGGAGAAATGGGGTAGGGGTTATACTAAAGGAACAATATGCCAAGAGTGTTTTAGACATGAAGAGAGTGTCTGACAGAGTGATGTTTATGAAGCTCGAAATTGATGGTGTAATGATGAATGTTGTTAGTGCATATGCTCCACAAGTTGGGTGTGCGATGGATGAGAAAGAGAAATTTTGGAGTGAGTTGGATGAAGTTGTGGGGAGTGTACCCAAGGGTGAGAGACTAGTGATTGGAGCGGACTTTAATGGGCATGTTGGTGAAGTGAACAGAGGGGATGAGGAAGTGATGGGTAGGTATGGTGTTAAGGAGAGGAATGCAGAAGGTCAGATGATTGTGGATTTTGCAAAAAGGATGGACATGGCTGTGGTGGATATGTATTTTAAAAAGAGAGAGGAGCATAGTGTGATGTACAAGAGTGGAGGAAGATGCACACAGGTGGATTATATCCTATGTAGGAGGGCCAGTCTGAAGGAGATTGGAGACTGTAAAGTGGTGGCAGGGGAAAGCATAGTTAAGCAGCATAGAATGGTGGTCTGTAGGATGACGTTGGTGATCAAGAAGAGGAGGAGGAGTGTGAAAGCAGTGCCAAGGATTAAATGGTGGAAGTTAAAAAAGGGTGATTGTGAAGTGGACTTTAGGGAAGAGTTAAGACAGGCACTGAGAGGCAGTGGAGAGTTACCGAATAGTTGGGTAACTACAGCAGAACTAGTAAGGGAGACTGCTAGAAAGGTACTTGGTGTGACATCTGGACAGAGCAAGGAGGACAAGGAGACCTGGTGGTGGAACGAGGAAGTACAGGAGAGTATACAGAGGAAGAGGCTGGTGAAGAAGAAGTGGGATTGTCAAAGAGATGAAGAAAGTAGACATGAGTATAAGGATATGAGGCGTATGGCAAAGAGAGAGGTGGCGAAAGCTAAGGATAAGGCGTATGGAGAGTTGTATGAGAGATTGGACACTAAAGAGGGAGAAAAGGACCTGTACCGATTGGCTAGACAGAGGGTCAGAGCTGGGAAAGATGTGCAGCAAGTAAGGGTGATAAAGGATAGTGAGGGAAAGGTACTCACAAGAGAGGAGAGTGTGTTGAGTAGATGGAAAGAGTATTTTGAGAGGCTGATGAATGAAGAGAATGAGAGAAAGAGAGAAGGTTGGATGATGTGGGGATAGCGAATCAGGAAGTGAAACAGATTAGCAAGGAGGAAGTAAGGACAGCTATGAAGAGGATGAAGAATGGAAAGGCTGTTGGCCCAGATGACATCCCAATGGAAGCATGGAGGTGCTTAGGAGAAATGGCAGTGGAATTTTTAACTAGATTGTTTAATGAAATTTTGGAAAGTCAGAGGATGCCTGAAGAGTGGAGAAAAAGTGTTTTGGTACCTATCTTTAAGAATAAGGGTGATGTACAGAGCTGCAGTACCTACAGAGGGATAAAATTGATCAGTCACAGCTTGAAGTTATGGGAGAGAGTAGTAGAAGCTAGGTTAAGAAGGGAGGTGATGATTAGTGATCAGCAGTATGGTTTCTTGCCAGGAAAGAGCACATCCCCTGACCCTATTAAAAAGAAAACTTGATCGCTGGATGAGGAAATCACAAATTCACCCCCCAGTCTGGCCCCCATGTGCCTGATGAACAGAGTTGACAGTAAATAAATCAATCCCCAATTAACATACCCCCACATAACCCTTTGCTACGTGTTTATAAACATACCCCAAAGTATAGGCATCCAAGGAACTCTGGGACAAAACTGGGTTGGGTTACACAACTAGGCTTGTAAAGACCCTGATGGTCATTAACCTAGTATAAACCTATGAACCTTTATTAATTCCATTAATCTAGAAAGTATTTTATTTCTCAATATTTTGCCTTTGTCTTATATACTTTCAAAGTAATCAACAAGTTATTCAAGCACAGTTGTTCAGCCAGAAATATGATGAATGACAGCTCACTTAATATTACATTGTAGGCATTACAAATGTTATAAAGCTAAGTCTGCATTTCATGAGAAGAAAACAGTATTCTCATTCATCTGTTATTAGTTTATAGCTTCTGTTGGTAAATTCACACTATTTTGTTTCTTACCACAATGTATATTATGTTTTTCTAACTATATTTCACACTAACTCTAACAGGTTCTGGTGATGCCACAACTGTGTTGAAACCAATAGCACAATTAAAATAGAAAAGCAGCATGACTGATTAGCAATAAAATGATACAATATTAAGTGTATAACTTTGCCTCAGAAATAATTTTATTCGCTATTACTATCATTCATTTTTTCTTGTCAGATATGCACGGCTTCAAGAAACAACTACAACAGCATAGGATTATATACACACAAACCAATAAATACAAATAGTCCATCTCTTATACACCATGCAACCTCTCTTAATTTCTAAAAGTGGATATCAAACGAAACTGAAACTCTAATCTTAAAAGAACAGTGCTGTATATGGTCTCTACAATGAGCAATTTGAAAAACAATTCTTAATGAGTAACATTCAATTAGAAAATAAAAACATTTATTTGGAAAATCAGTAAGTCAGGATGCTCAAATAATCTTTTTGGGTGCTGGCAGTTTCAGCTTTAGATGTGTTCATAGAAAATCTATGGCACATGCCTCATAGACTCACAAAATTGAATGTTTCTAATATCCACAGAAGACATTGCGGATATTGCAAAACCCATTTTGTCATCTTTATACTCTACTTCTACATCTGAATCGTATCCTAAATCAAAGGTAACCTTCTACATACTGCTTGTAACAAACACCCACACACAAAATTATCTCCTTTCAGACACACTTCCTACCTTCAGATGATTTTAGACAGTTTACATGAACCTTTCAAAACTCATCTGGAATTAAGTCAGTGCATTTGCACATAACCACTTTGGTTTTCAAATTAAATTAAATGCCATTATTTAAAAATAAAAAGTATTGTGCCTGCCCAATAATATCCTAGTTATATCCGTTTTTTGTCCTTTTCCTATAAGTAACATATTGCATAAAATTGAAAGCTTTTGTATAATATTTGAACAATGTATAAATGTGGGGCTTTTCTCCCTGGGCCTCTGCTGAAAACAGGTTACGTAACCAGATGGACTATCCCAGTAAACAAATGTCAAATAAATAAATTTGCTGTTAACAGCAGGTAAAAAGTAAAATGTATTTCAAACATAACAGAGTATATCAGTTGCTAACTATGCTCAGTGTTCAAATTAAAGCCTAATCGGTGGCCTTTACAAAGGAAAACATTTGCCGCTCTGTAGAGTCATCATCTTAAGCAACCAAATACAGGGTCTACCACCTAGCTCCAATGAACAGATAGAGTGCAAGTGATAACAACCTACTTGTTTTTCTCTTCATTGGTTACCTAACATTAACTCCTCACAACACATTAGCCCTGCACATATTATAGATCTCAAGTGAATGTCTTTGTGCATCTTTGCATTAAACATCAGTCATCACTTTCTTCCGTACTGAGCCTTCTGTAAATAAATATGATAGACTACAAAGTAAACCAAAAAGTTTAGTTATATGAATATCCTCATCATTCTCTATAAGTTTTATTTTCTGTCAGGTTCATCTGAACTCAAATGTCAATGACCAGCATGAGTAAGTATTTCTCCAAGGCTGCTGCATAAAATTCAGCAACCTTGGAATTTGTTATGTCAGAGGGCATACAGCAGTTCTCCCGTATAAAAAAAGATGGGTAGGGCAAAGCCCCCAGGAGAAAATGCTATGCCCAGTCGTTCTTTCAACGCCTGTTCACATATTTGGGCACAGAAAGACAGGATGAAAGGATTTGGTCCATGCACACATTTTTACATTCTACTCACCATAATAGTAGACGGTTGAAGAAAGGAATTACTGCTGCAAGAATGTGAAATATGACTGAGTCTTAACTGGCAGTGAAATCCAGTCGCCTGACCTCATTGTGTTTCAGATGTTGGACATCCTTAGACTATGTGCATTAAATCTTGAGTCACAACCACCATTGAGAGCTCAGTAATAACAGACAGTGCACCATTCACCTTACTCTATCAAATTACTGAGCCTATGGAAGAGGCAAGCAGGATTGGTACCAACAAGTGTTCTTTGGCAAGGCTAGAGGAGTCATGGAAGCTTAAAGTAAACCTATGTAAAGAGGCACAAAATATAAAAATATCTAGTGTGATTTTAACCAAAATGTACAATCTACCACCTACTACTAATCTAAATAATTGTCACAATGGCATACTGATGGTTAACACTATAATATAGTCAGGGCATACAAATAACCCCCAAATTCTGTATCCCAGTGCTAATTACCAGGTACCAGTCCAGGGTGACTGAGGTTGCAGGCATATCCTGCTGTAGTGATTCCATTTGAACATCTATTGCTATGGGGCCTGCACTCATGTAAACGTACTATAAACATCACAAGGATTATTGCTTTAAAAACGTAGAAGTGACTAAAGCAGTGGCAAGCTGTGTTCTCTCAGCTCTCTAAATGGCTAAGTAATCGCACTTTTTGTAGGACAGCTGAAGCAAAGCCTGCGTTGCCTCTAGATATTATACCCAGCTCCTATTGCTTAGACCATTTGGGATGCATGTACAAATTGCAGTGTCACTAATAATTTCAGCAAATACATTTTTAAGAGGACTACAGTAGTGTCCTGTGTGACCTGGTGGAGTGAGCCCTTACCTTTTCAACCTGAACCATGTTGCATTTGCCAAAACAGAAAATGATACAAATAGGCAACCATTTCTATTTGGTTTAAGTACTGTCTGGATGATATACCTTCTGCTCATGAAGAAAAAAACATAAACAGCTTATCAGATAGTCTTAGTAATTTAATTATTTCAGTACAGTACCTAAGGTATCTGTGCATATACAAAGCATGCAAATTCTCTTGCCTTTGTTCTTGTGTTTAGGAAAGAGGATTGACAGTTGATCAAACTGTTTTAAAGAAATGTTGGAAATCCCCCACCAGGCATAATTATAAAATTTGTTCTCAGAAACATGCTGTCTGTACAGAATTTTTCACTTAAATACTTTAAAGCCAAGGAGCTAAGGGAAGTCTTGATGCCTTTAGTGAAGAATCCCTCCAAGATCTACTTGACAGCAATATGAGAAATCATATGAGAATGTACTGGTAAGTGAGAGCCTTAAACATAACTGTTTTGAGTGGAATGGGCCAAACTGATATTATACACATAGATAAGAAACTACAACATTCTTGGTACTGAATTTGATTCTGAAGCTGTGTCTCAAATTTTATGTCAAAAAGAAAGTCTGCCCTATGTAGATACATATGATGACTTCCTGTTGGTAAACCTTTTAGGCTGTTTTAGGTTCATATGTTCATAGGTTCATACTAGGCTATCTGCCCTAGGGTATTTATAAGCCAAGCCAGGGTGTATTTGGCTTTCGCCACCCATTTTAAATTAATTTTGCTATGCCCTTTTTCGAGGTTAGAATACTGGGCCTCTGTCTAACAGTGACACAGAAGTGATACCTGGGGTAAACCTACGATCTCCCATCCACTCATCAAGATTCCTCTTGAAGAGAGTCAATGAGGGACTCTGCCTAACCTGGACTGGGATTTTATTCCAGAGTGAAGGGAGCCTCTGGGTTATGAATCTGTCCCTCCAGCATGTCCTATTTATTTCAGTGCTGAGGTTCAAGTCTCTCGAGCGCGTAGCTCGATGAGATTTGGATTTTCTGAGGTGCAGCATGTCCATTAATTCCGGGTTGGCTTTAACCGGGCAGCATATGGCATCTGTTTGAGCCCTTTGATCCTCTTGGTGAGGTACTTTTGGGGTCTTTCCAGTTGCTGCAGGTGTCTGGTAAGGTACATCCCAAAAGGGGCATTGTACTCAATTATGGGCCTGATGAGGGATGAGTAAAGAGCCACGATGACCTCCCCTGATCTAGATGTGAATCCCTTCATGATTAGGTGGGCTATATAAAATGTTTTTCTAACCACTTTGGCCACGTGATTGTAAAATGAGAGATTGCTATCAACTTGGGTCCCCAGGTCCCTAATTACTTCTTCTGTACTTAATGGATTACCACCTATGTGGTAATTTGTGGGCACTTTGTTTTTGCCAAAGGGGATGACTATACACTTTTTGGCGTTTAGCTTGAGGCCATGGCTCTGGCACCAGTTGTCTGTTTCTATGAGGCCCTTTTGGAGGATGCTTGTGTCGGCCGGAGAGTTGATTATGGCACCCAGTTTGCAGTCATCTGCGAACTTGGTCAGCCACAGTCCTTCCGTGTTGGCCTGTACCTCCGAGAAATATATACTGAACAAGAGAGGTCCCAGGACTGAGCCTTGTGGGATGCCACGTGTAACTGGTTTGGAGTATGACATGGCTCCAGCAATTCTAACCATGTGGGTTCTGTCCTTGAGCCAGTTTGCAACCCATCTAGTGACATAGGGGTTTATATTTAAGTTGGTGAGCTTATCTTATAATGTCCGAGTGGGGTATTGTATCGAAGGCTTTTGCGAGGTCCAGGTAGGCTGTGTGGACCACCTTCCCCTCGTCAATGGCCTTGGTGACTGTTTCAAAGAAATCAACCAGGTTCAAGAGGCAGGATCTGCCCTTAACAAAGCCAAACTGGGTAGGATCCAGTGTCTGTAGGTCCCCAATATCTTTATTTATGAGGTCCATGATGATCCTTTCCATAGCTTTGCAGACCAAGCTACTCAGGCATATGGGGCGATAGTTTCCAGGATCCATTGAGGCACCACCTTTATGGAGAGGGACCACTGTTGCTGTACGCCACTCTTTGGGTACATATCCTGTAGTAAGGCTGAGACTGAACAGTAGTTTTATGTTTGGGTTTAGCTCTTCTTGGAGTTCATGTAGGACGCAGCCCGGGACACCGTCTGGTCCCATTGATGCTGTGTTTTTTGCTTTGGAGAGGGCAGCTCTTACATGAGCATCTGAGATGTCAGGGGGGCAGCACTCTATTGAGATGGATATTTGCCCTTTTGGTGGGGAGAAGTTTGCGCTGAACCTGTCAGCTAGGATGTTGGCAATGTCTGTGGGTTCGGTGTATTTTTTGTCATTTTGGACTAATTCTGAGCATATCTGGGAATTCCCACCCAGGTTCCTAACATAACTAAAGAAAGCCTTGTGATTATCCTTAGTGTCCTGTGCCATTTTTCTCTCGAAGCTGGCCTTAGATGATTTTATGAGTGCCCGTAGTTTTTTGCTAATACTGATCAGAGATGCCTTCCCTTTTTGGGATTTTGCTCTATCATGTAGTAGCTTCCTCCTTCTATTGTATAGTTTGTTTATGACTGGGGTCCACCAGACAGGACGTCTGCCTTTGGAGGATTGGGTCTTGGTTTTATTTGGGATTGCATGATCCATGCATTCCTGAAGGTGTTCATAGAATGCATTTATAAAGGATTCTGCGGTCTGGGCCGTATTTTCCACAGGCCCGGGGGCTTTGAAGGATTCCACCTCAGTTTTGAGGAGTGTGAAATTTGCTTTAGAGAAGTTTTTCACTGTGGTTTTCAGGGAAGGGGGTGAAGTCGGGATGTGACTATCCAGTGAGATTAGTTTATGGTCTGATCTTACCAGTGAGGGATACACTTCTGGTCTGCAGCATAGAGTCCCCATGTTGGTGATGATCAGGTCCAGTATGTTTTCCCCTCTTGTGGGAGTGGTAACAAGTTGTTCCATAGCATTTGAGTTTATAAATTCTAGGAACCTTTGGGCTAGGGTGTTGGAGCTAGAGTAATGCTCCCAGTCTATGTTTGGGTAGTTGAAGTCTCCCAATATAATGGTATTTGGAGAGACCTTCATATTTTCCAGTGTTCTCAGGAAGGCCGAGTGGGGTTCCTGGGTTTGGGAGGGTGGTCTGTAGCAGGCTATAAACTGGAAGGCAGTTTTACCCACTGTTAGTTGCACATGGATAGTCTCTGATGCTTTGTGCTGTGCCACCAACCTGGAAGTGTGGGTATCTTTGACAAATATTGATACTCCCCCTCCTTTTGTGGTTCGGTCCAAGTTTTGGGGCCAAAAAGCATGGTATGAGGTATAACCTGGTAGTGCTGGGGTGCTCTTGGGTGCCTTGAACCAGATTTCTGTTACTGCACAGATATCGATGTTCTCCATGCTAAGGAGAGTTTCGAGTGCGTGCATCTTGAGGTTTAGACTTCTGGCATTGAGTAGCATTACTCTTAGTTTCTTATCCCTTGTGATACCTATGGAGGTGGGTTTGTCTTTTGAGCCTTGCCTAAAAAGGCACTATGGGGGTAGCAAGAGCCTTTGCCAATATCCAAAAGCCCAGGGGCAACAGGTGCAAGCCATCCCTAGCGAAGCATCATGGCTTGTCGAGCATGTCATCCCAGGCTGACAGGCATTGGATCCCCTTTGAATGACACCAATACTTAAGCCAATTGTTGAAATTGATCATCTTGTCTTCATATTGTGGCATCATTCTTGGTGAGGGTAAGATGCTACTCAAGGTCAGGGTTATACCGGCCTGGGCTACATGCTCAGACAGCTCCTCTATGTCTCTTTTCATGTAGTCCAGGGAGGTACGTCTCAGGTCATTCACACCAGCATGGACAATGACTGAGTCACATTTGTACTTGCCTTGGAGTGACCTGAGTGCTTGTGTTATGTGGCGGATCCTAGCACCCGACAGGCAGCTCACCGTGACCTTCTCCTTGTTCAGCCTGGTGAGCAGGACATCACTGTGCCTGATGATAGAGTCACCTATTACAAGTGTATCAGCTGTGTTGTTTAGCCTTAAGGGCTGTGACTGTTCGACACACTGGCTTTGTGAGCTATGTGTTGCACGTGTTTTGTTTTGGGGTAGCAGTTTAGAATATACAAAAAAATTGATGAGAAGAACATGGCTGCCTGAACAACCTGAAAACTGAGATTTAAGAAGTAGATGCAAAACTCTGAACTGTTGTTGAGATAACAGTTGGTTATGTGGAGGTAGGGTCACTGGCTGAACAACTAATTTAAGTGCCAAGCATAACTGTCTTTGCCAACATAAAGCATTTATTGTACAAATCTAAAACTCAGTAACTCTGGATGTTCTTCCTTGATCATGAATGCATAATGACCCAACATTTTGTAAATCTCTCATCCCTCTTCCTACTTACAGGAGACTGAAATTTCTCTAAAATGAATATCTAGATATCAGCATGGAATGCAACTATATGACAAGCTTGCATGACATTTTTTTTTCCAGATTATCATGGTCACCTGCAAGGAGGGTAGTAATGGGCACCTCACTGTTTGTTGATGTACATCATTAATTATGTATTGTTTGTCACAGTCATAAGAGCACACAGATGGCATAATTGGCTAGGCCTAAAATGGCTTACAAGGTCAGATAACCTAGTACTAATCTGTCTATGAACCTAAGACTAATTGAAAGCTGTCAGAGCTAGGATAGTCAGCATCTCTTTGACTCTGACATGCTATTCTTCCTGGAATGCGAACTGCAAGATTTGAATTTCATGATCCTGAAATGTCCTATTCATGTTTATCAGCCTGTAGTGAGTTTTTGGGTTGGGATAATAGGAATACATGGTAGCCCTTGTTTCATGGTAACCTTCTAAGCTGGGAACTGCTGGTGAAGGCTTATTGTGTCTGTTATTCTAAGTGTTTTTATTCTGGTTTAAGCACGTGGGTTCCAAACCAGTTACTTTACATTAGGAAGATTTGTGGTCTAAATTCTTATGGCAGGAGAGGATAGCCTATACCCAGCTCAGTTGGAAATTGCAGGTTGAAAGTCCATTGTGTCTGTTATTTTGAAGTGTCTTAGTTCTGACTTTGGCAGTTGGGCTCCAAAACCAGTTGTTTTACATTAGGAGGGTTTGTGGTCTAGATTCTTGAATTGGGAGAGTGTAGCCTACACCCTCTTAAGCTATGAATTCCTGTTGAATTGCTGCTTTATTTAAACTGTTTTTGCTGCTGTGACTGTGATTTTATCAACTTTGAATTTCTAGTACGTCTGCATTTTATAGTATACACCAGAGTCAGATTTGATGAATCTAAACTGTTTGGTATTACTTGAGCATTAAAACCCGCTCTTCACTGAGATACTGAAAGATCTGAAGCATCCATTGCTTCCAACTAACTATAAGTGCTTGTTTTTGCTCTTATATTTCACTTTTAATTTGTATTTCCATTCTGCTGTCTGTTTGAATTGTCTGAATTGTTTTTTGACACATTTTACTGTATATTGTACTATTTCAGCTGTAGCATAACCCAGTTCCAGGTTTGCTGTTTTTGGGTCTGTTTTGTAACTTCTGAGCATCAAATTCAAGCCATCTTTGTTCATGAAGGCCCTTCTACACCGTTGTGGGGGAGAATGCTGTTTGAGTCCCATCTAATGGAGGGTGATTAAACTAGAGCTCAGAGAGAGCATTGTTATTGGCTAGTTTCAGTTAAAAGAGTTATTTCTTGTTTAATTTCAGTCCCACATTTGTGCTTGTTTGCGTGTAGCACACTATCGTGCCACGCTGCGTAGCAGTGGCTAGCATTGGTGGTCATAGGCATAAATGTTTTGCTTGTTAAATTTTCCCTTAGCATTTTGATTGTGGTCCTCCAGAGTTTTTTTTGTGGCCCTGCTCTGCTGTCATGTGGAACACTAAGCATAGCATCAGAGCTACCAACACACCTCTTGCCCGCTAGCCAATCCTAAGTGTGACCTCTTTTCCTGACCATATAAGTTTACCTAACACCATGGATGGACAATTTGCCACAGTTTCTCCAGCCAGCTTGATCAATATTGACATCCTGAGGCAGTATAGCAACTGCCTCATGTTCACTGACAACCCTCTACTCCTAGTCCACACAAACTCAACATATGAGAGATGCAACTCTCTCACACAGCAATCAGTACATATGACTATCCACACCTCACCTCCTACTCCACCCAAACAGACATCACATGTACCTACATAACCAGAGGTCCTCACCAGCAGGCAAAACACAAAACCAAACATATTAGTCATAGGTGATACCATTGTGAGACACACAGAAGTCCCTCTCATCAGGCTGGATAAGGAAAAGGTCACAGTCAGCTGTCTGTCAGGTGCTAGGATCCACCATATCACACATGCACTCAAGTCATTCAAAAACAGGTGCTATTATGACTTCATCATAGTCCATGTTGGTGTGAATGACTTGAGATATACCTCTCTGGACTATATAAAGAAAAACATGACTGAGCTCTTGGACTATGTGTCTCAGGTAGGCATGTCCCTAGCCTTAAGCAAAATGTTACCTTCAACTAGGATAATGCCTCAATACAAACAGAAAATGATTGACTTCAATAATTGGCTTAGTTTCTGGTGTCATTCTAAGGGGATCCAATATCTGTCAGCCTGGGATGACATGATTAACAGACCTTGATGCTTTGCCAGAGATGGCCATCATCTGTCACCCCTAGGATTTCAGCTACTGGCTAAGGCTCATGCCACCCCCACAGTGCCTTTTTTAAGTAGTGTCTCAAGCACAAAATTCCCAGTGTAAAAACTCCATCTAAAAACAACCTCAGAGTTATGCTGCTAAATGTTAAGAGTCTTAACATGAAACTGCACTCACTGGAAGCAGTCCTGACCTTGGAAGACGCAGACATTTGTGCAGTCATGGTGACCTGGTTCTAGGCTGTGGAGAGCACCCCAGCCATACCAGGTTACACCTCCTTCCACACATTCAGACCACAAACTGAAGGAGTGAAATCTAAAGGAGGTAGTGTATCAATATTCATTAAAGATAAATACACCTCCAGATTGGTTAAACAGTATGATTCCATGCAGATACTTCAGGTGTAATTAACTGTTGGTAGGACACCTGTTCAAGTCATTGCCAGCTACATGACCCCCTCCATGAATCATTACACTCACTATGCCTACTTGGATCTACTTGAGTCTATCAAGATACATCTGAGCAGCATGGTTTTGGGTGACTTTAACTACCCATCGATTGACTGGGTAAATTACTTATGCTCAAACTCACTTACTCAAAGGTTTCTCACGTTTGTTAACTCCAGTGCCCTGAACCAGCTGGTTGACACCCCCACAAGGGGCACCAACATCCTGGATCTGGTGCTTACCAATATGGGAGACCACTGTAGCACCCCCCCACTGTGAGGACTTCTCTGGTGAGATTTGACCACAGATCAGTCTCATTCTAAGTAACTATCACACCTGACCCACCCTAGCAGCAACTAAACTAAAAAACTTTTCCAAAGCAGATTATAACCACTTACAGGATATTATAAATAGCTTCACTGCACCTCTTCCCTCAGATGGAACTAGAAACTATGCCAAATTCTACAACAATGTTTTATACAAACGCCTGTATAACTGCATTGACTCGGCCATACCTGATAGGACCAAAACAATCAAGGAAGAGGAAACCTGCCTGTTGGAGAACTGCCATTAACTGACTTTACAATAAGAGGAAAAACTTGCTGTCAAGGAATAAGAGTGAGCGAACCCTTAACTGGAAACACTCCCTCTTCAGCTTAAACAAGCAAATAAGACTTCTTGTGAAGTCCTCCAAAGCAAACTATGATTCCAAATTAGCTTCCTCAACTAAGGACAACCATAAGGCATTATTTAGTTACATCCATAACCTAAAAGGAAAGGCCCAGATTTCTGTCAAACTGTTAGTTAATGATACCACATATACTGAGGCTGTGGACATAGCTAACCTGTTAACTGATAGGTTCTCTGAAAACTTCACTCCCCTGTCCCTGCCACAAGTACCCCATGACATCCCTACTACCTTTCTCCTACCTTGTATCTCTAAAGAGCAGGTCATAAGAGCAGGTCTATCTCAAAAGCTCAGCACTTGCTCCTAAAGCATTTTTATATAGGTAAAGCTCAGCACTTGCTCCTAAAGCATTTTTATATAGGTAAAAGTACTTGTATACTAAACAAAGTACTACATTAGCCTAGAATCCCCTTGAGTATCATTTCCCTATAGGTCCCTTCTGACTCAGTTACACAGCAAACTTTTTCACTTTTTCTAGCATGTCGAAGGGTCAGTTGCTGGCCTCCTCTCCTGTTCAGCTGGTAAATCTGGGCATCTTGAGGCAATGTTACAATTGCCTCATGTACACAGACAACCCACTCCTTCTCCCACAAAACACAAATACATGGGAGAGATGCAACTATATAGCCAAACTGGAGGCTGAGCTCTCTCAACTCAGGACTGGCAAGACCAGACAGGAGGAGAAGGAAACCACGCACACCACAAACCCAGTTTCACATAGAACTATCACAACTGCAAAACAAACACATAAACACACAAAGACATACTCGGAGGCACTGATCAAAAATCTACCAAAACTACAGAGGCCTCCAAAGCAGACACCCAAGCAACTGCCACCTCAAGCCATAAGACATGCAACGCATAGTTCTCAAAGTCAGTGTGCTAAACAGTCACAGCCCTTAAGGCCAAACACAATGCCAGACACACTTGTTATAGGTGACTCCATAGTCAGACACACTGATGTCCCACTCACCAGACTGAACAAGGAAAAGATCACAGTAAGCTGCCTGTCAGGCGCTAGAATCCGTCACATAACACAAGCACTCAGGTCACTCCACAGCAAGTACAAGTATGACTCAGTCATTGTCCATGCCGGTGTGAACGACCTGAGACGTACCTCCCTGGACTACATGAAAAGAGACATAGAGGAGCTCTCAGATTATGTAGCCCAGGCCGGTATGACCCTGACCCTGAGCAGTATCCTACCCTCACCAAGAATGATGCCACAATACAGAGACAAAATGATCAGCTTTAATAATTGGCTTAATTACTGGTGTCATTCTAAGGGGATCCAATGTCTGTCTGCCTGGGATGACATGCTTGACAAGCCACGTTGCCGCAAGGGACGGCTTGCACCTGTCACCCTGGGCTTCCAGATATTGGCAAAGGCTCTTGCCACCCCATAGTGCCTTTTTTAGGCAAGGCTCAAATGATAAACCTACCGTCCTAGAAAACAAAAATGGAGAAAAACTAAGGGTAATACTGCTCAATGCCAGAAGTCTAAACCTCAAGATGCACGCCCTCGAAGCCCTCCTCAGTATGGAGAACATCGATGTCTGTGCTGTGACTGAAACCTGGTTCAAGGCTCCTGAGAGCACCCCAGCACTATCAGGTTATACCTCATATCATGCGTTCCGGCCCCAAAATCCGGACCGAACCACAAAAGGAGGGGGAGTATCCATATTCATAAAGGATACCCACACCTCCAGGTTAGTGGCATCGCACGAAGCATCGGAGACCATCCAGGTGCAATTAACCATAGGTAAAACTGCCCCTCAATACAAACAGAAAATGATTGACTTCAATAATTGGCTTAGTTTCTGGTGTCATTCTAAGGGGATCCAATATCTGTCAGCCTGGGATGACATGATTGACAGACCTTGATGCTTTGCCAGAGATGGCCATCATCTGTCACCCCTAGGATTTCAGCTACTGGCTAAGGCTCATGCCACCCCCACAGTGCCTTTTTTAAGTAGTGTCTCAAGCACAAAATTCCCAGTGTAAAAACTCCATCTAAAAACAACCTCAGAGTTATGCTGCTAAATGTTAAGAGTCTTAACATGAAACTGCACTCACTGGAAGCAGTCCTGACCTTGGAAGACGCATACAATTGTGCAGTCATGGTGACCTGGTTCTAGGCTGTGGAGAGCACCCCAGCCATACCAGGTTACACCTCCTTCCACACATTCAGACCACAAACTGAAGGAGTGAAATCTAAAGGAGGTAGTGTATCAATATTCATTAAAGATAAATACACCTCCAGATTGGTTAAACAGTATGATTCCATGCAGATACTTCAGGTGTAATTAACTGTTGGTAGGACACCTGTTCAAGTCATTACCAGCTACATGACCCCCTCCATGAATCATTACACTCACTATGCCTACTTGGATCTACTTGAGTCTATCAAGATACATCTGAGCAGCATGGTTTTGGGTGACTTTAACTACCCATCGATTGACTGGGTAAATTACTCATGCTCAAACTCACTTACTCAAAGGTTTCTCACGTTTGTTAATTCCAGTGCCCTGAACCAGCTGGTTGACACCCCCACAAGGGGCACCAACATCCTGGATCTGGTGCTTACCAATATGGGAGACCACTGTAGCACCTCCCCACTGTGAGGACTTCTCTGGTGAGATTTGACCACAGATCAGTCTCATTCTAAGTAACTATCACACCTGACCCACCCTAGCAGCAACTAAACTAAAAAACTTTTCCAAAGCAGATTATAACCACTTACAGGATATAATAAATAGCTTCACTGCACCTCTTCCCTCAGATGGAACTAGAAACTATGCCAAATTCTACAACAATGTTTTATACAAACACCTGTATAACTGCATTGACTCGGCCATACCTGATAGGACCAAAACAATCAAGGAAGAGGAAACCTGCCTGTTGGAGAACTGCCATTAACTGACTTTACAATAAGAGGAAAAACTTGCTGTCAAGGAATAAGAGTGAGCGAACCCTTAACTGGAAACACTCCCTCTTCAGCTTAAACAAGCAAATAAGACTTCTGGTGAAGTCCTCCAAAGCAAACTATGATTCCAAATTAGCTTCCTCAACTAAGGACAACCATAAGGCATTATTTAGTTACATCCATAACCTAAAAGGAAAGGCCCAGATTTCTGTCAAACTGGTAGTTAATGATACCACATATGCTGAGGCTGTGGACATAGCTAACCTGTTAACTGATAGGTTCTCTGAAAACTTCACTCCCCTGTCCCTGCCACAAGTACCCCATGACATCCCTACTACCTTTCTCCTACCTTGTATTTCTAAAGAGCAGGTCATAAGAGCAGGTCTATCTCAAAAGCTCAGCACTTGCTCCTAAAGCATTTTTATATAGGTAAAGCTCAGCACTTGCTCCTAAAGCATTTTTATATAGGTAAAAGTACTTGTATACTAAACAAAGTACTACATTAGCCTAGAATCCCCTTGAGTATCATTTCCCTATAGGTCCCTTCTGACTCAGTTACACAGCAAACTTTTTCACTTTTTCTAGCATGTCGAAGGGTCAGTTGCTGGCCTCCTCTCCTGTTCAGCTGGTAAATCTGGGCATCTTGAGGCAATGTTACAATTGCCTCATGTACACAGACAACCCACTCCTTCTCCCACAAAACACAAATACATGTGAGAGATGCAACTATATAGCCAAACTGGAGGCTGAGCTCTCTCAACTCAGGACTGGCAAGACCAGACAGGAGGAGAAGGAAACCACGCACACCACAAACCCAGTTTCACATAGAACTATCACAACTGCAAAACAAACACATAAACACACAAAGACATACTCGGTGGCACTGATCAAAAATCTACCAAAACTACAGAGGCCTCCAAAGCAGACACCCAAGCAACTGCCACCTCAAGCCATAAGACATGCAACACATAGTTCTCAAAGTCAGTGTGCTAAACAGTCACAGCCCTTAAGGCCAAACACAATGCCAGACACACTTGTTATAGGTGACTCCATAGTCAGACACACTGATGTCCCACTCACCAGACTGAACAAGGAAAAGATCACAGTAAGCTGCCTGTCAGGTGCTAGAATCCGCCACATAACACAAGCACTCAGGTCACTCCACAGCAAGTGCAAGTATGACTCAGTCATTGTCCATGCCGGTGTGAACGACCTGAGACGTACCTCCTGGACTACATGAAAAGAGACATAGAGGAGCTCTCAGATTATGTAGCCCAGGCCGGTATGACCCTGACCCTGAGCAGTATCCTACCCTCACCAAGAATGATGCCACAATACAGAGACAAAATGATCAGCTTTAATAATTGGCTTAATTACTGGTGTCATTCTAAGGGGATCCAATGTCTGTCTGCCTGGGATGACATGCTTGACAAGTCATGCTGCTTCAAGGGACGGCTTGCACCTGTCACCCTGGGCTTCCAGATATTGGCAAAGGCTCTTGCCACCCCATAGTGCCTTTTTAGGCAAGGCTCAAATGATAAACCTACCGCCCTAGAAAACAAAATGGAGAAAACTAAGGGTAATACTGCTCAGTGCCAGAAGTCTAAACCTCAAGATGCACGCCTCAAGCCCTCCTCAGTATGGAGAACATTGATGTCTGTGCTGTGACTGAAACCTGGTTCAAGGCTCCTGAGAGCACCCCAGCACTATCAGGTTATACCTCATATCATGCTCCGCCCCAAAATCCGGACCGAACCACAAAAGGAGGGGGAGTATCCATATTCATAAAGGATACCCACACCTCCAGGTTAGTGGTATCGCACGAAGCATCGGAGACCATCCAGGTGCAATTAACCATAGGTAAAACTGCCCTACAGTTTGTAACATGCTACAAACCACCTTCTCAAACTCAGGAAACCCACACAGCCTTCCTGAAGACACTGGAGAGTATGAATGTCTCTCCAAACACCATCATATTGGGTGACTTCAACTACCCAAACATAGACTGGGAACATTACTCAAGCCCCAACACCCTAGCCCAAAGGTTCCTTGAGTTCATAAACTCAAATGCTATGGAACAACTAGTCACCATTCCCACAAGAGGAGAAAATATACTAGACCTGATCATCACAAACATGGGGACAAAATGCTCCACACCCTGAAGTATATCCCTCATTGGTGAGATCAGACCATAAATTAATCTCACTGGAGATCCACATCCTGCCCCCACCCCCAGCAAAAAAGACCACAGTGAAGAACTTCTCAAAAGCAAACTTCACACTTCTTAAGACTGGAGTGGTATCCTTCAAGGCCCCCGAGCCAGTGGAAACCACAACCCACGCTGCTGAAACCCTTACAAATGCCTTCTACGAGCACCTCCAGGAATGTATGGATCAAGCAATCCCTAATAAAATCAAGACCCTTTCCACCAAAGGCAGGCACCCAGTCTGGTGGACTCCAGCCATAAACAAACTCTACAACAAGAGGAGAAAGCTACTACTTGACAGAGCAAAATCCCTAAAAGGGAAGGTATCTCTGATCAATACTAGCAAAAAACTACAATCACTCATAAAATCATCCAAGGCCAACTTTGAGAGAAAAATCGCTAATGACACAAAAGACAATCATAAAGCCTTCTTTAGCTATGTTAGAAACCTGGGTGGAATCTCCCAGATATGCTCAGAATTAGTCCAAAATGATAAAAAAATCACTGAACCCACAGACATTGCCAACATACTGGCAGACAGGTTCAGTGCAAATTTCTCCCCTCCCTCCCCCCCAAAAGGAGAAATATCTATCCCACCAGAGTCTAGCCTCCCAAACATCTCAGATGCCCAGGCTCTCTCTAAAGCCAAAAACACAGCATCAATGGTGTCCCCGGCTGTGTGCTACACAAACTCAATGAGGAACTAAACCCACACATAAGGCTGCTGTTTAATCTTAGCCTTACTACAGGATACGTACCCAAAGAATGGCGTACGGCAACTGTGGTCCCACTCCACAAAGGCGGTGCTTCTACGGACCCTGGAAATTACCGCCCCATAAGCTTGACGAGCCTTGACTGCAAAGCTATGGAGAGGATCATAATGGAACTCATAAATAAAGACATTGGGGACCTACAGACACTGGATCCTACCCAATTTGGCTTTGTCAAGGGCAGATCCTGCCTCTTGAACTTGGTCGACTTTTTCAAAACAGTCACTAAGGCCATTGATGAGGGTAAGGCAGTTCACACAGCCTACCTTGACCTAGCAAAAGCGTTCGACACAATGCCCCACTCGGGCATCATAGAAAAGCTCACCAGCTTAGATGTAAACCCATATGTCACAAGATGGGTTGCAAACTGGCTCAAGGACAGAACACACAGGGTTAGAGTTGCTGGTGCCATGTCAGACTCTAAGCCGGTCACGAGCAGTGTCCCACAGGGCTCAGTCCTGGGCCCCCTCTTGTTCGGCATTTATTTTTCTGAAGTGCAGGCAAACATAGGCAAACATAGGGGGATTGTGGCTGACAAAATTTGCAGATGACTGCAAACTGGGCACCATAATTGACACTCCATCAGACACAGACATCCTCCAGAAAGGTCTCATAGAAATGGATAACTGGTGCCAGAGCCATGGCCTTAAGCTAAATGCCAAAAAATGTATAGTCATACCCTTTGGGAAAAACAAGGTAACCCCTAATTACCACATAGGTGGTAATCCATTAAACACGGAAGAAGTTATCAGGGACCTGGGGACCCAAGTTGACAGTAACCTCTCTTTGACACTCACATTGCCAAAGTGGTTAGGAAGACCTTCTACATTGCCCACCTGATCATGAAGGGATTCACATCCAGATCAGGAGAGGTCATTGTACCCCTGTACTCTTCACTTATCAGACCAATGATTGAGTACAACGCCCATTCGAATGTACCTTACCTGACACCTGCAGCAGTTGGAAAGACCCCAAAAGTTCCTCACCAAAAGGATAAAGGGGCTCAAACATATGTCATATGATGCCCAACTGAAGAAACTCCAGCTCTATTCAGTCACATACCATCTGCTCAGAGGTGATCTGTGCCTGACATACAAGGCCATGTCCAACCCGGAATTAATGGACATGCTCCACCTCAAAAATCCAAATCCACCAGAGCCACGAGAGCAAGAGACTTAAACCTCAACACGGATATAAATAGGACATGCTGGAGGGACAGATTCATCACCCAGAGACTCCCTACACTATGGAACAGAATCCCAGTCCATGTGAGGCAGAGCCCCTCACTGACTCTGTTCAAGAGAAATCTTGACGAGTGGATGGGAGATCGTAGGTTTACCCCGGGAATCATCTCTGTATCACTGCTGGACAGAGGCACAGCAAACTAATGGGTATAGTATTCTCATCCTAAGGGGTGGTGAAAGCCACACACACTCTGGCTAGGCTTATAAATGCCCTAGGGCAAATAGCCTAGTATGAACCTATGAACCTATGAACCTATAAACACCCTCTCTAAGGCCAAAAACACAGCATCTATGGGAAGTTATTACATCTCAGGCTACATCCTACATGGGCTCCAACAAGAATTAGCAACACCCATTGGGTTCTCTTTTCAATCATAATCTAAGCATCAGCTTCATCCTGGCTGAATGGAAAACGGCCATTATTATTCCCTTGCACAAAGGTGGTGCTTCCACTGACCCTGGGAATTATATTCTTATTAGCCTGACTAGCCTTATCTGCAAGGCCATGAACTGAATCATCAGGGACCTTATTAACAAAGATATAGGTAATCTCCAAACACTTGACCCTACTCAGTTTGGATTTGTCAAAGGGAGATCATGCCTGTTAAACTTATTGGACTTCTTCGAGGCAGTCACTAAGGCCTTGGATGAGGGGAAATCTCTGCATACAGCCTACCTAGACTTAGCCAAGGCTTTTGACACTATCCCCCCTCAGCGATCATTGACAAACTCACCCAGCTAAGTCCAAATGGAGAGATGAAAAGTCAGCAAGCAAAGGAGAGTAGTAGCGATGAAATTGAATTCCTCCTCAAGTCCTGGTGAGTACCTTCTTGAGGTGGACTCTGTTTTTAGAAAATCTCACCAAGGTGACACTGATATATAGACTGCATTTATATAGCATATATCATGGACAGAAGTAGGTTAAAAACTAAAAAAGATAGCTGGATGCACAAGACCCAGGATAAAAAAGTGCCCAATCCTGGTAGGTGCACTGGTGCCAGGACTGGAAAAGATGACAGTGTAGTATCCTCAAAATACGGAAACATTCCTACAATGGGGCCAGGCTTAGCCCAGGGGGAGGATGGCCCCCCCTGTTGTAGAAGGAAGTATCAGTCCACAAAAATCACAAAAACTGATAAGCCAAAAAAGAGCCATAAAGACATTAAAGTGGGCTACTGAGCATAAGAAAGAAATTAGGTATTGTTACTATTATGTAAAAAGCCCAGAATTTCCATACACAAGATATACAAAATGATTAAGAGAGAAATTAGAGGAAAGAAAAATACTTCCACAAGAAAAACTGTCAGAAGCTTCAAATGAAAATCTGTGTTCATTGATGCAGCAGATTTATGAAAAACAGTATATATATCAAGAAGGCTTGACCTGTTTCGAAAAAGAAGCATCTGAGGAAGTGCAAAAATGTAAATAACAAAACCAAGAGATATTTGAAAAGTATAAGAAAGAAATATGGACATGGGAAGGAAAGGGAGATGTGTTATGGTGCAATATCTATGCAAAGGAGAAAGCCAAATTAATCAATGTGAAGAAGGCAGCCCCAAAGATATTCAAAGAGAAATACAGGCAAAGGCATCCAGATATGGAAAATTTCACAATAAAAAAATAACATCACAAAGATGCAACACAGAAAAGAAGATTAGAAAAGCAGAAGTAAAAAAAAAAAAATAGAAGTTGAAGTTATGGAGTGTCTGCAAAGTGAAGGATTTGGTGTAGAAGGCCTTGCACAGGTTACATCACAGAAGGATGGAGGGTCTATATTAGATAAACGAAAGTTTATCTTACCGAACGCTAACATGAGTGAAAATCACGGAACCCAAAACTGGAATTGTGAGATCGTAGTACAGTGAAGATGGGAATATTTGCCCTTTCCTCAATGTAGAGCGATCTCGGACCTGGAATATATATTTAGCGGGGGGTATGGGGGCACAGCCCCCCACAATTGCAGTTTTGAGTTCAAGGATTTTCTATAATATCAGCGTTCGGTAAGATAAACTTTCATTTATCTAATATAGACCCCAGGATGGAGTGAGTGCCCAAATTAGGGAGAAACAGGAAGATCAGGAAACATCTGAAGAAGACATTTGGATATGAGAAAGAAAAAGAGATTTAATATGGTGTAATATTTATGCAAAGGAGAAAGCAAAACAAATCAATACAAAAAGAGCAGCACCAAAGATATTTGAAGAGAAATACAGGCAAAGGAATCCAGGCATGGACAGCTATACAATACAAAAATAAAAAGGCAAAGAGGAAAAGTAGAAAAGGAGATCAGTAATGGAGAAGTTAAAGAAATAAAAACTGAAGTCATGGAGTACCTGCAAAGTGAAGGATTCAGTGTAGAAAATCTAACTCAGAAAGCACCACAACAGGATAGAATAATGGACATCCAAATTAAGGGGAAATCAGTGGAACAGGAAGCAATTGGTCAGGTGCCATATAAAGATAATTTGGAGCCTTCCACAGGAAACCAGTTGAAACATTCAGTTGAAGCTAGACAGCAAAGGAAGGAACAGGAAACTGAAAACTGATGCAGTCAATGCTGAAGAGTGATAGGCCAGTGAGTTCCCATATGATAGAACAACGGATGGCACGGGATGAACTTGAAGAGAATGTGGCACAGGAAGATGCTATAGAACCTTCTATAGAATGCCCGCAGGAATTGGAAAACAAGGGATGTGCCCTCATTCTAGAAGAAAATGAGCTAAGAGAAGAATTTCTTGATTTAATAGACACGGATAGACATATCAAGATCAATAAAAGAAATAGACTGCAGAAAGTTAATAAAACCCCGAAAGTCAGACGTTTGATAAAACAAATGAACACAGTAATTAGGACTGTTCATAGAGACCCATGTGATATAACAGAAGTAAACAGGATATACTACTGTGCAGCTAAATTAATAACTGATAAAGTTCTACCACAAAAACACAGGGTAGTGAGTGAAAGGAAGGGGAGAAAATGAATACCATCATGGAAATATGAAATAGAGAAAACTATAAAGCAGTTAAGACAAGAAGTGTCACTGTTAGAAGATTATAGAAGAGGGAATAGATCAACAGAAATACTAAGAAAAATAGATGTGATAAAAGTAATACGTGGTATTAGAACAGACCAGGATCTATCATGCACTATTGCAAATAACAAACTAAAAATTTCAGCACTGGTGGAAAGACTTAGAAGATATGAAAATATATATAAAGGAAAAATACAAAATAACCAATATATTGATGATCCAAAAAAGTTTTATAGAGAATTGGGAAATAAGGTAAAAGGAATTGAAAGACTGTCAAAAAAAGAAGAAATAGATACATTTTGAAGTATCTATGAAGATCCTGTGGAACATAAGAAAGATGATAAATGGATAGAAGAAATTAATGAAAGAATAAGAGGTTTAAAGGTAGAGGATATGAAATGGGATGAAGTAAGAGCCAGAGAGACTGAAACAAAGTTAAGAAAAGCCTTTAATTGGAAAATCCCAGGCCCAGATGCAGTACATAATTTTTGGCTGAAAGCATTAACATTTATGCACAAAGATTTAGCCATGAGTAAGAACTATTTATATGCACACCCCGAACTGGCACCAACCTGGTTAACAACAGGAAAAACAATGCTCCTACTTAAGAGTGAACCTGCAAGCTACCCTAAAAATTATAGACCGATAACTTGCCTTCCAACAACATATAAACTATACATGGGAATTGATGCTGACAGAGTTTATACTCATTTAGAAGAAAACTCAATTATGGCAATAGAACAAAAGGGCAATAAAAGAAAGTCATATGGAACAAAGGATCCTTTGTCGTTAAATAAAGTCATAGTAGAGAACTGTAAAAAGGGGAAGAATCTAAGTATGGCATGGATTGACTACAAAAAGCATTTGATAGTATCCCACATTCATGGATAAAAAGAACCCTTAAAAATGTATAAGATACAGCCCACACTGATTGACTACATTACAGTGACCATGAAACAGTGGCAGAACACTTTGCAATTAAGCCATGATAAAGGACAAATTATTATCTCAGGGATGAAAATTCAAAGGGGGATATTCCAGGATGACTGTCTGTCACCATTGCTATTCTGCCTTGCCCTTAACCCATTAAGCTGTTTACTTACCAGCTTAGGCCATGGCTATAATTTGGCTCCTAGAAAACAACAAAGTCTAAAGACTTCTCATCTTCTCTTTATTGATGATTTAAAACTGTATAGCTCATTAGATGAGGAACTGAAAGCACAACTGCAAGTTGTCAAAACGTTTTCATATGATATAAGAATGTCATTTGGGCTTGATAAATGTGCAAAAGCAACCTTTAATGCAGGAAAACTGCAGCACCAAGAAAACATCAGTTTGGGACAAGAATGTGATATAAAAGAACTTGAGCAAGAGGGAGTGTATAAATACTTGAGAATTGATGAACGGTCAACAGTAAAACATGAACAAATGCGAATAAAACTTTTTAAGGAATATTTCAGAAGACATAAATTAATCCTGAAAACAGCACTGACATCTAGGAACAAAATTCAAGCTATAAACCAATTTGCTCTTCCTGTCCTAACTTACAAATTTGGTGCGATTGACTGGCCCCAAAACATGTTGGATAGAGTAGATAGGAAAACAAGAAGGATGCTTCATGCTCACAAATGATTTATAAAAATCAGTGCATACCATTATATATTCCCTGTTCTGAAGGAGGGATGGGCCTCCCTGAAATTGATTATATGTATAGATCTGTAATTGTGGGACTCCACACATATCTGCTTACCTCACACGACCCAAATATAGTGAAAGTCTTGAAACATGAGGAGAATAAATGAAAGATGACTTCTCTGCTTAATTTAGCAGAATCATATCGGTGTCAACTAGGAATGGAAATCAAACCAGAAGTGGATAAAAATCAGACAGCAACTGAATGTGCCAAAAAACAAAAGAAAGAATATAAGATGAAGGACCAGATGAGAAGGCAAGAAATGTGAAAAAAGCATAAATATAGGTGCAAATATAGAAAACTTCTGGAAGAACCTCATGTTAATCAGGAACGAATGCAGGAATGGTTAAGGAGAGGCAAATTCAAACCAAGAGATGAAATGTTAATATTGGCACCCCAAGATAGTGGACAACATACACATTGGTTTACAAAGTCCATTGAACATGTAGGAGAAAAAGACAAATGTAGGTTTTGTTGCAGGTTGCGACATACTAATGGCAGAAGGACTGTATACTGAAAAGCATAATAATGTGGCAAGATTGTTGCACTGGGGATTGTGCAAACATTATGGTACTGAAGTTGCTGAAAAACACTGGAAACATGAGCCACAAAGCATCCTAGAAAATGATGAAGTTTATATCAGATGAGACCACCCATTACCAACAGTTCAAAAGATAGATGCTAGAAAACTGGATACAGTGGTCCAAGAAAAGAAGACAAGAGTAGCATTGATCATTGAAATCACCACATCCAATGACTACAGTGGTTTGCGTACAGATAGACACAAAGTCATAAAATATCAGGATCTGCAGACAGGAATGAGAGCAATGTGGAAGAAAGATTCCCAGACAATTCCAATAGTAGTAGGAGCAATGGGTCTTATAAAAAAGAATCTACAATCATACTTAGATGTTACCAATCCATGTAACTGCATACAAACTGCAGAAGGAGTCATTACTGGGCACATCGCGGGTGCTCTGAAGAGCACTTTTGGCTGACATCAAAGACTGAAACAATACTAATTTCATGAACTTTAATCATACTTTGACTTAGGAATGGGGTCCATTCCCGTCATGGTATTAGAAACCCAAAAGACTTGGAGAAATTAAAAGAGCTAGGTACAGAGGTCCAAATGGGCAGATGATAAGTCAGCAAGCAAAGAAGAGTATTATTGCTGAAATTGAATTCATCCTCGAGTTTTGGTGAGTACCTTCACGAGGCGGACCCTGTTTTTTTACAAAAATCTCACCAAGATGACACTGACACTGATATACAGACTGTATGTATAAAGCATATATCATGGACAGAAGTAGGTTAAAAAATAAAAAAAGAGAGTTGGGTGCACAAGACCCAGGATAAAAAAGTGCTCTATCCTGGTAGGCATACTGGTGCCTGGACTGGAAAAGATGACAGTGTAAAATCCTCAAAATACGGAAACATTCCTACAATGGGGCCAGGCCAGGTGCAGGAGGAGGATGGCCCCACTGTTGTAGAAGGAAGTAGTAGTCCACAAAAATGACAAAAACTGATAGGCCAAAGAAGAGCCATAAAGACGATAAAGTGGACTATTGAGGATAAGAAAGAAATTATGTATTGTTATTATAATGCAAAAAGCCCAGAATTTTCAGAGACAAGCTATTCAAAATAATTAAGACAGAAATTAGAGGAAAGAAAAACACTTCCACAGGAAAAACTGTCAGAAGCTTCAAATTAAAATTTGTGTTCATTAATACAACAGATTTGTGAAAAACTGTATATAGATCAAGAAACTTTGATCTGCTTGGAAAAAGAAGTATCTAAGGAAGTGCAAAAATATAAACAACAAAACCTAGAGATATTTGAAAACTATAAAAAAGAAGTATAGACATGGGAATGAAAGAGAGATTGGATATGGTGCAATATTTATGCAAAGGAGAAAGCCAACTTAATCAATATAAAGAAGGCAGCCACAAAGATATTGAAAGACAAATATAGGCAAAGGCATCCAGATATGGAATTTTCACAATAAAAAAATAGTATCACAAAGAGGGAATGCAGAAAAGAAAATTAATATAGTAGAAGTTAAAAAAATAGAAGTTGAAATTATGGAGTGCCTGTGAAGTCAAGGATTCGGTGTAGAAGGTCTAACACAGGTTATATCACAGCATGATTGAACGAGTCCCCAAAGTAAGGAGGAACAGGAAGACCATGAGACATCTGAAGAAGAAATATGGACATGGGAAAGAAAAAGAGATTTAATATGGTATAATGTCTATGTAAATGAGAAAGCAAAACTAATCAATACAAAAGAGCAGCACCAAAGATATTTGAAGAGAAATACAGGCAAAGGAATCCGGACATGGAAATCTTTACAATAAGAAAAATAAGAAAACAAAGAGGAAAAGTAGATAAGGAGATTAGTAACAGAGAAGTTAAAGAAATAGAAACTGAGGTTATGGAGTACCTGCGAAGTAAAGGATTCAGTGTAGAAAATCTAATTCAGAAAACACCACAACAGGATAGAGCAATGGATATTCAAATTAAGGGGAAACCACTGAACAGGAAGCAATTGGTCAGGTGCCATATGAAGATATTTTGAAGCCTTTCACAGGAAACCAGTATGGATGTTCACTTGAAGCTAGACAGCAAGGGAAGGAGCAGGAAACTCTGATGCATTCAATGTCGAGGAGTGATAGGCCAGTGAGTTCCCATATGACAGAGCAACAGATGGCACAGGATGAAACTGAATAGAATGAGCCATAGCAAGATGCTATAGAACTTTCTATAGAATGCCCACAGGAAATGGAAAACAAGGGATGTCCCCTCAGTTTGGAAGAAAATGAGTTAAGAGAAGAGTTGTTTGATTTAATAGACATAGATGAATATATTAAGATCAATGAAATATACAGACTGCAGAAGGTCAATAAAACCCAAAAAGTCAGAAGTCTGATAAAACAAATGAACACAGTAATTAGGACTGTCCATCAAGGTCCATGCAATATAACAGATGTAAACAGGATATATTACTGTGCAGCTAAATTAATAACTGATAAAGTTTTACCACAAGAACACAGGGTAGTGAGGGAAAGGAAGGGGAGAAATCGAAAACCATAATGGAAGTATCGAATAGAGAAAACTATAAAGCAATTAAGACAAAAAGTGTCACTGTTAGAAGACTATAGAACAGGGAATAGATCAACAAAAATATTAAGAAAGATAGATGTGATAAAAGCAAAGTGCAGCATTAGAACAGACCAGGATCTATCATGCGTTATCACAAATAAACTAAAAATGTCAACACAGGCAGAAAAACTTAGAAGATACACAGATAAATATAAAGGAAAAATACAAAATAAGCAAGTTACTGATGACCCAAAAAGGTTTTATAGAGAACTGGGTAACAAGGTAAAAGGAATTGAAAGATTGCCAAAAATAAAGAAATAGATACATTCTGGAGAAGAATCAATGAAGATCCTGTGGAACATAACAAAGATGCTAAATGGATAGAAGAAGTAAAAGAAAGAATAAGAAGGTTAAAGGTACAGGGTATGAAATGGGATGAAATAACAGTCAGAGAGATTGAAACAAAGTTAAGAAAAGCCCCTAATTTGAAAACCCCAGGCTCGGATGCAGTACCTAACTTTTGGTTAAATCTTTGCACAATGATTCAGCCATGAGTCAGAACTATTTATATGCGCACCTGAACAGACACCAACCTGGCTAACAACGGGAAAAACAATGCTCCTACTTAAGAGTGAACCTGCAAGCTACCCTAAAAATTATAGACCAACAGTTTGCCTTCCGATGATGTATAAACTATACACAGTAATTGATGCTGACAGAGTTTATAGTCATTAAGAAGAAAATTTAATTATGGCAGTAACAGCAAAAGGGCAATAAAAGAAAGTCATATGGAACAAAGAATCATTTGTTGTTAAATAAAGTCATAGTGGAGAACTGTAAAAAGGGAAAGAATCTAAGTATGGCATGGATTGACTACAAAAATGCATTTGATTAGTATCCCACATTCATGGATAAAAAAAGTGCTTATAAGTGTATAAGATACACCCTACATTGATGACTACATTACAGTGACCAGGAAACAGTGGCAGGCTACTTTGCAATTAAACCATGATAAAGGACAGATTATTATCCCAGGGATGAAAATTCAAAGGGGGATATTCCAGGGTGATTCTCTGTCACCATTGCTATTCTGCCTTGCCCTTAACCCATTAAGCTGTTTACTTAACAGCTTCGGCCATGGTTACAATTTGGCTCCTAGAAAACAACAAACTCTTTGAAGATGATTTAAAACTATATAGCTCATCAGATGAGGAACGGAAAGCACAAATGCATGTTGTCAAAACTTTTTCAGATGATATAAGAATGTCATCTGGTCTTCATTAATGTGCAAAAGCAACAAAGCAGGAAAACTGCAGCACCAGGAAAACATCACTTTGGGACAATAATGTGATATAAAAGAATTTGAGCAAGAGGGAGTGTATAAATATTTGGGAATTGATAAAGGACCAACAATAAAACATGGACAAATGTGAATAAAACTTACTAAGGAATACTTTAGAAGGCTTAAATTAATCCCGAAAAATCTTTGACATCTAGGAACACAATCTAAGCTATAAACCAGTTTGCTCTTCCTGTCCTAACTTACAGGTTTGGAGTGACTGACTGGCCCCAAAATATGTTGGGTAGATTATACTGGAATACAAGAAGAATGCTTCATGCTCACCAAATAATTTATAAAAATCAGTGCATACCAAAATTATATATTCCCCATTCTGAAGGAGGGATGGGCCTCCTTGAAATTGATTACATGTATTGATCTGCAGTCCTGGGACTTCAACATATTTGCTGACCTCACAAGACCCAAATATAGTGAAAGTTTTGAAACATGAGGAGAATAAATCTAAGATGACTTCTCTGCTTAATCTAGCAGAAGCATAGTGGCACCAAGTAGGAATGAAAATCAAACCAGAAGTAGATAAAAAATCAGGCAGCAACTGAATGTGCCAAAAAAAAAAAAGAAAGAAAGCAAGGTGAAGGACCAGATGAGAAGGCAAGAAATGTGGAAAATGCATAAATATAGTTTCAAGTATAGAAGACTTCTGGAAGAGTCTCATGTTGATCAGGAACAAATGCAGAAATGGTTAAGGAGAGATGAATTCAAAGCAAGGAATGAAAGGTTAATATTGGCAGCTCAAGATAGTGGGTTAAGTACACACTGGTTTACAAAGTTCATTGAACATGTGGGAGAAACAGACAAATGCAGGTTTTGTAAAACTGAATTGGAAACAGTCACACACCTCATTGCTGGTTGTGACATACTAATGGCAGAAGGACTGTATACTGAAAGGCATAATAATGTGGCAGGACTGTTGCACTGGGGATTGTGCAAATAGTATGGTATTGAAGTGGCGGAAAAACACTGGAAATATGAGCCACAAAGCATCATAGAAAATAATGAAGATTATATCACATGTGATCACCCATTACCAACAGTTCAAAAGATACAGATGCTAGAAAAATGGAAACAGTGGTCCATGAAAAGAAGACAAGAGTAGCACTGATCATTGAAATCACCACACCCAGTGAGTACAATATGTTGTGTACAGACAGACAGACACAAAGTCATAAAATATCAGGATCTGCAGGCAGAATGAGAGCAATGTGGAAGAAAGATACCCAGACAGTTCCAATAGTAGTAGGAGCAACTGGTCTTATAAAAAGGAATCTACAATCATATTTAGATATGTTACCAATCCATGTAACCCTGTATGTATTGCAGAAGGAGTCATTACTGGGCACATTGCGGGTGCTGCAAAGAGTACTTTTGGCTAACATCAAAGACTGAAGCAACACTAATTTCATGAACTTTAATCGTACTTTGTCTTAGGAATGGGATCCATTCCCATCATTGTATTAAAACCCCAAAAGATTTAGAGGAATTAAAAAATCTAGATATCAACCCTTATATCATTAGATGGGTCACTAACTGGCTCACTGATAGAACCCACATAGTCAAAATAGGGGAATGCAGCTCCAATAGCAGACCTGTGACCAATGGTGTTCCACATGGTTAGATCTGGGACCTTCACTATTTGGAATTTATTTCTCTGAAGTACAAGCAAAAACCAAAGATCTGTGGCCGACAAATTTTGCTGATAACTGCAAGCAAGGAGCAGTCATAGAATCTCCAAATGATGTCAACATCCTACAAGAGGGTCTTACACAAACAAATGATTGGTGCCAAAGTCATGGCCTTAAACTCAATTCAAACAAATATATTATCACCCCTTTCAGTGAGAGAGATGTTCCTGCTAAATACTACATTTATAGCAGCACCCTAAGTATGTACTCAGTGGTGAGAGACCTCAGCACACAGATTGACAGTAACTTTACCTTTGATCACCATATCTCCAATGTGGTAAGAAGGGCATTCTATAGTGCTCATCTTATAAGCAAGGGCATTGCCTCAAGAAGAAAAGAAGTTATAACCTCCCTGTCTTCTTTCCTCATCAGTCAATAATTGAGTATAATGCCCCTTTTGGTATGTACCTTTCCAAGCACCTGCAGCAATTGGAGAGACCACAAAGGTTCCTCACAAGGAAAATTCAAGGGCTTCAGCCTCTGTCCTATCTGGACATCTAAAATCATTGTCACTTTATTCTGTTTCATACAGACTACTCAGAGGCAATCACTGCCTTGCATATAAGGCGATATCTGACCCTGCTTTATTGGAAATGCTGCATATCCACAAGTCAAATGGTACATAGGTTAATGGTATGTGACATTAATATAACTTTATGGAGGGGCACATTTGTCTCCCAGAAGTTACCACACCTTTGGAACAGACTCCCACTTCATGTCAAAGAGAGTACCTCATTGGCCCTCTTCAAAAGCAGTCATGATGATTGGATGGGTAACCATAAATTCACCCCGGGGGTTCCACCTGTGTCCCTCTCGGATAGTGTTAATAGGTACTGATTGTGAAAATAAGGGTAGAACTTGGCTAGGCTTCTAAGGGCCCTAGGGCCATTAACCAAGTAATTTTCTATGATTCTATGATCCTATGGTTGTGCCATCAATGGAATTTCTTCACTATGCATAGTGAAGATGGAAGCACAAAGATTATATAGGTTTTCAAAGTGCCACTAAATCTTTCTTATGTAATCTAACATTTGGGGCCACGTATTTGGGGTGTCAGGACAGAAAATAATAGGTAACTCAGAGTTTTGGTGAACGTTGTTGCTAGTAGTGTATTCTGCACTGCAATAAGAAGGAGGAAGTCCTTCATTAGTTGCATCCTTTTCTGATGTACTTTTATTATGGACAGCTTTATCTCCAAGATTGCCACAAGACCCACCCCCCTTTATTTGGGATATGTTTTTACTTGTAGAGAGATGTGTCTAGATTTGGAAACATTTTACAGGCTATTGGAATACCCTACTGTCATGCGCACCTGCAGTAAAAATGTACTATTGGACATTAGAAAGGAGAAACTTCTAACCTTCCAAAAAAAAATAAATAAATAATAATAATAATAATAATAATAATAATAATAGTAATACTACTACTACTACTAATAATAATAATAGTAATAATAATAATAATAGTAATACTACTACTACTACTACTAATAATAATAATAATAGTAATACTGCTGCTACTACTACTACTACTACTAATAATAATAGTAATAATAATAATAATAGTAATACTACTACTACTAATAATAATAGTAATACTACTACTACTACTACTACTACTAATAATAATAATAATAATAATAATAGTAATACTACTACTACTACTACTACTAATAATAATAATAATAATAATAATAATGGAATAGCTCTTTGCTTAATATAACTGCAAATGTTTCAGCATTCTGGCTGATAACATTTCAGATTAAAACCTTCATAGCTTTAGTTCAGTGACCACACTTCATTAAATATTTGTATCCTTTAACTTTCGCATTTGTTTAATTAGATTACTAAGTATAATCATTTTGTTATTTTAATGTTATATATTGTATCAGCACTATGTATCTTTACATCTGTTCCTGATATGTGTTATTGCTGGAATCTGTGCCCATTTAATGGCTAAAAAGAGCATTTTGATCAGTTCACTTGCCCAGTTCATAAATACATGTAAATGAATACAAATAAATGCAAGATGTAAATTCTAAAGACAGATGGCATGAATTATGTAGCAGTACAAATGAGGATAAATGTGACCTCGACCAGTCTGAGGAGAGTACAATTTACGGCTAGTCAATTGGAAATGGAAGACTCCCACGGGAAGTTAGGCATCTGACCTGTGAGTTTTATGTATATGGATGTGCAAACAGATCTGCTGCATGTCTGTAGTTGCCCTAAAAGTAAACATGAAGTGAGAAATTAATTTTTGTAGAGTCAACATTGTTCACTTCCTTATTTCGGTAAAGTGCTTTATGTTCATTAGCTCAAGAATGTGTCAGCACTGGCTGTCTTTTTTTTTTGGCACCAGAAAAATGTTGAATAACAAAGACTTCCATAGTTTGACAAAGTTACTGATAACATTATTATCCAGAAACTGTAGGATGAAAGAGAGGAATATTGGAAATGCACACTGTAAAAAGTATTGCACAATCTTTTGTGATGTACCCTCACCATTGCATTGTTTCTCATTCATTTATCTACTGTAATTTGAAAACATTCTGTTGCAAAATCATCAAATTTCCTCAAAGGCAAAACATAAAACAATATTTTTACAGACAGCAAGCCTCCCTGTGCCTGCTATCCCCCCCTTTACTTGCATATACTAATTCCACAGCTACACAGAAGAAAAGCTCACAAAGTTTAAATCACTGCTGCTGCACAAATGCAAGCTGCACTAAAGGGATACATTCTGTAAAATAAAAACTATCGAGAGTTACATATCAGTGAATGTACAATGGACTATTTTTTTCGAAGGTCCCTGCTGCTGTTGAACATCTTGTCCCATCTGTGCAATCCATTAACTAATTTGTCCATCATGGTCCATTTGTTTCTCACAGGGTGAGAACTGTTCATCTCCCATTTGTTCTCTGTGTAGAAACAGCTGAATTTTGGGGCCATCATTCCAGCAGCCATCAGACGTTGTTTTTCGTCCCCCTTGGTGGCTGACATGGACAGCCATATCACTGCAGGGGCCTCCTTCACCTTCTCTGATGTGTCTATGGTTCTACACATGTTTTGACAAGGGCTATCATTAACAGCTTGGAAAATATGACCCACATCACACTGGTCAACCACCTTAGTGTCCAGCAAGACTCCATCCGCAAGTGATCAAATCAACCATTTGGGAAACCATCAATCTCACAGACTAAGATGGGTGAGCAAGTGCACTCTTCTATCCTCC